>NC_057765.1:13130842-13249994 GCF_010389155.1 Erigeron canadensis
TTCTTCTTCTGATCCTCACCAATAGTGGCGCCTACCTTTGAATCTGGAGAATCTAGTGGGACAAAAGTAGCAGATTCACCTTAGAGCTGCTTCTATAGTTCTACTGATCCTTGCATGTACCTCTACCCGATTCTCCTTTCTATGATACTGATGACACGGAAGGTGAAAATCAGGAGGAGCCTAACACTCCAGATTACAAAACCCAGAGCAACATGTGCAGACGAATGAATTTGGGAAATGATATTGCTGTCGAAAGGTTCTCAAACCAGAGTCAACAAGGATCATCCAGTCAAACAATCATTGTGATGCTTCTCCCTCTGTTCGCACGAGGAATCAATCTAAGCAACCGTCGTGTATGTTGCTGAAGTTAAGGATACTGGGGCAATTACTTGGTCTTGTATTACTGCTTTATCTCTCAGTTGAGCCTAAGAATGTTGGGATGGCTCTTAAGGAACCGTCATGGGTGAGGCGATGCAAGAAGAATTGGCTCAGTTCGAAAGCTTGAGGGTGGAAGTTAGTTGACTTACCTCCGGGTGAATCTCCTTTAACAACGCGTTGGGTTTTTCGTTGTAAACGCGATGACAGAGGTGTAGTTACTCGAAATAAGGCTCGATTGGTGGTTAGAGGATTTGAGCAACAAGAAGGTTTTGATTACGATGAGACATTTGCACCTGTAGCTAGACTTGAAGCTATTCGATTATTTCTGGCATTGCTAGTTATAAGGGTATTAAGGTGTATCAGCTTGATGTAAAGAGTGCCTTCTTGTATGGTGATATTAAAGAAGAAGTGTATGTCGAACACCTGCCGGGTTTGAGGATCCAGACATTCCTAATAAAGTATATCGTCTCGATAAGGCTTTATATGGTTTACATCAGGCTCCTCGATCGTGGTATGAAAAATTGTCAACACATTGAAGGAAGGAAGTGGTTTTACCAGAGGTTCTATAGACAACACGTTGTTATTAATGAAAGGGAAGGACTACTTGCTTGTACAGGTTTATGTCGATGACATCATTTTTGGTTCATCTGATGACAAAATGTGCAAGGAATTTGAACAGAGCATGAAGGCTAAGTTTGAGATGAGTGCTATGGGGGAATTAACCTTCTTCCTTGGACTACAAGTGGATCAACTGAAAGATGGTTTCTTTATACATCAGACCAAGTATGTAAAGATTTGCTTACTCGGTTTGCATGTCTGATGCTAAGGATGCTGTTACTCCCATAAAACTAATCATGGGTTGTGTCTGATAAGCCTAATGATCCATCCGTCGATGCTACTCAATATCGAGCTATCATTGGATCCTGATGTATCTGACAGCCTCACGTCCAGATATTACCTTTGCTGTTTCTATGTGTGCTAGATATCAGGCTAATCCGAAAGAGTCTCACTTGAAAGCTGCAAAAAGAATCCTTCGTATGTGAAAGCCAAGCCTCGTCTAGGTCTTTGTATCCCATGTTTGGTTCTTTTGACTTCGTAGCTTATACTGATTCGGATTATGGTGGTGACAACTCGGATAGGAAATCAACGTCAGGTGGATGTCAGCTTTTAGGGGGGAGAATTGTATCGTGGCAGTGCAAAAAGCAGACATCTGTTGCACAGTCATCCTGTGAAGCAGAGTACATTGCTGCTGGATATTGCTGTTCTCAGGTGCTTTGGATACAGCAACAACTGCGCGATTATGGTATGAATATCTCCAATACTCCATTTATTGATAATAAATCTGCCATAGATATTACCAAGAATCCGAAAAACTTTAATGTCACCAAGCACGTAGATATAAAGTATCATTTCATCCGTGACTGTTTTGAGAAAAAGCTTATTCATTTAGAAAAGGTTATTACTGATGATAATCTTGCTGATTTATACACTAAAGCTTTTGATGGACCTCGTCTTGAGTTGTTATTTCAACTCAATGGTATGAAGAATGCCGAGTAGTTTCTCTCAAAGAACTTAAAGTTATTTTTTTTTTTGTGTGTGTCTTTGTAGTGTAAGTCGTACATAGATAGAGTCATAAAAAAAATACAAAAAAGTTGTCCTAGTATAAGTTTGTATATATCTAGTGTCAAGAAAAATTCAAAAACATTGAAAAAATCGAAAATCCAAAAATATGAATAAAGTAAGGTTACTGTGCTAAATGAGAAGAAAGTGACGATACTTTAGCTTTTAAGCTGCTTAATCGTAATATAACTGATTAGTTCAGTGATTACAATTTGGGATATATCGGTAGACACAAAGTACCAAGGTTTCCTTCAATCTGAACTTAAATTATATAATGTTCTTGTGGGAAACATATTCAGATATATGGCTGAGATTGCTTGCTTTTCAGTAATGAATTGATCTAGTCCTTAAATTTCGTGAAAGATCTAGCATTACTATAAGATTTGTTCAATGAATAGGCACGAACTTCTACCAATCATGAGCATAAAAGTAAATGTGATATTGTTATGCAAATCAATTATATGCAAATAAGGGGCTAATGTGGTCTTTGAGATTCGGACAAGTATGTCCTCGGGGTATCTTTGTATACCTAGCCTACCTAAAGCTTCCAACTTGGGATAGGTTGTCAGAAAGTTCGCTACATGGATCTCATAGAAAATCACGGGTTCCTTATAAATCATGAAATGCAGAAGCATATATGTGAAATCACAAAGTAATTCAATTCAGTTATCCACAAAGTGTCTCATGATTGGTTAAGGATGTTCTTGAATATATTGAATATTTTTTTATCTTAGTGCTTGTATCGATTACGAAAGTATATCTGAATGTGGGTTACATAAGTTCGCAAACTATTCAAATGGCATATTAGGCTACTCGGGTTACATGGTGATTGTCCTTGGCCAGGGTATGTCGAAAGTGTCATAACTCAAGGAAACTGGATGTACCGAGTGTTTAAGAGGACAAACATACCGGTAATTGCTGTTGGGTCACGGTTCAGAACTTATAATAAGAGAATTATTCTCACCCGCAGGCTTATGTAACATGCTAAACTGATCTAATCAGCAGTAATCATGCTTAATGTGAATAATGTATAAAGTCTAGTTAATTAGAATTTAGATTAGTTTATTATTCTGCAATTTTATTCTGTGTTATTTTTCTTTTTAATTGAGTCAAAATAGTATTTTTATAAGTTCTTATTGCACGAGAGATCCTATTCAAATTCTGAGTATATGTTTTGCTGAATTCCTTCATGTGATTTTTTAATGAGGTTGTGTGGTTTGTTTACAAAGAAGATTTTCTAATTTGGACATTAATTTGTTTAAGTTTAGAAAATGATCTTTCAAGTGTTATGTGAAATGTCAAAGTTCTTTGAAATCTCACAATTTTGATTTATAACAAGTTAAGAATTTGATTAATAACTTGGTGACATTTTAGGGTTTGACAAGAAATGACCTCCCTTGATCTTTTGTTAGATTTTTAGTTATTTCATATTTGTTAACCCTGATTGAGTATGATTGTAACTTGAATTTTCTGCATTATACTGTTTTGTTCTCAATGCGTTGATGAGTTCTGTGGTAAGTGTGCAGTGTTCAGGTTAAGAAGATAAAGTTGGAGTGCTTATTTTTGTTACTACATTGTTATTTACACGGATGATATCATGACGATAAGATCCTTGGTGTGTAGTGATAATATTTGTGATGCAGACTTGAGCATGTGAAGGATGAATACATGAACTGGTTTTTGTTTTTGGAATACTTATTTATTTATGATTCATGTATTTAATGAAAATAATCAACTTTGCAATTAGTTTCTTTTGAATTTCATGTTATGATTTACGACAACCTTTTGGATATTTTCCTAAGTTCTTCAGTGAATTTGCGTTGGATTGTTCATTTTGTAGACGGCATCTAGTATGGGACTTAAGTGTTCAAGATGGTTTGCTGTCATGCATATCTATGATCCAAGGAGGTTCTCGGTGTCATA
Source organism: Erigeron canadensis (assembly GCF_010389155.1). Taxonomy (NCBI): domain Eukaryota; kingdom Viridiplantae; phylum Streptophyta; class Magnoliopsida; order Asterales; family Asteraceae; genus Erigeron; species Erigeron canadensis. The sequence goes on from NC_057765.1 coordinate 13,134,764, forward strand.
ATCATATTGGTAATGAGGTTCATATTTAAATTGATTATTTTCAGGATAGCATTTAAACCATGGGTTTTCATTCAAGATTATAATGTTTGGTTATCTACTTACATTATGATTATGAATTTGGGTGCTAAGCACGTTTTTTAGTACACGGCATGAACAGGTTGCTATCTAACGATTTTTGCTATGTACAGATTGTGATAAAGGGTTGTGTTTTGGAAGATTGCTTGGATGAAACTCTGAAATTTTTGCTGAACTACGGAATATTTCAGATTGTTCTTACGAAGATAACTGCTATCTTCGTTCGAAACAATTTTGTTCAAACGAAGTTTATCTTCGTTTGGCTAACTTCGTTTGTGAAGTTATGCCCGACCCATAGTTGGCCCATTGTTATTTCCATATATAAAGGGGTTTTTCTTCGTTATTTCTTTATCAAACGAAAAATACTCTCATTTTCGAGCAAAACCCTAAAACACAAACTTTTTTCTTTTCTATCACTCTAATTCGTTTTTCTTGATTCTTTGTGCAAACTGAGATCTAAGTAAGTTTTTAATGTTCTTTTCATTCGCGAATATGATTTAGGTTTCCATGTATCTTCGATTTGATTTGTGTTGATTATGTTTATAAAATTCTTGTAATCATTCACCTGGTTTGCTCAAACGAATTTAGACTTGTGTGAACGAATTTAGACTTTAGTTCAAAACGAATTTAGAAGTGTGCACACGGACTTAGATTTTGAATTGAACGAAGTTAACTTGGTAGAAACGACGACGTACTTTTAGATGATGCCTTACGAACTTAGACCCAAGTTGATGAGGAACGAACTTAGCTTAACACCCTTAGGTTTATTCAAACGAACTTAGACTTCGTTTATAAGTTACGAACTTAGAAGATAAGTTTTATAACTTACGAACTTGCATGTACAGTTTAGTCTTTACGAACTTAAAATTCGTTAGGTGTTAATTTAGATTTAATTCTTACGAACTTAAGACCTATTTTCGTTTAGTTATTGCTTACGAATTTAGCTTCTATCTTCGTTCTGTCTACTTAACGAATTTATTGGTTATCTTCGTTCAGACTTGTTTTGCGAAATTAAGGATTAGGGTTTTTCAAATTAGGGTTTTTCTATTCTGCAATCCATTTATCGTGCTTATTTATATTTGTTTCGATATTGTGATTGGTTTTGCAGAAATGGCTCTCGCTCCTCGTCAATTTGTGAAAAAGCACAATCTTGCACTGAACCTAGATCCAGATCAGCATAATTGCGAACATTTTCATGAAATGTTCAACTACATTGCTCGCTCGCGATTATCTTTTGCTTTTTGTGATTCGCTAAGACTGATTAAGCTGTATATTGATTCTTTCTGGTCCACTGCTCATGAAGTCATGGTTGATGGCCAAAGTTTTGTACGAGCAACTGTTGAAGGCACAACATTTGATTTCAATACTGAGTCGCTTCGCACTATTTTGCATCTAGGAGCAGAACCAGACGTAGAAGAAGAGGAAGATGTTGAAATGACTTACGAGTTCGAACTCCTTCTTCGCTGCTTTCAGAGAATGGGATTTGTTGGCCAGGTCAAACTTCCTTTTGACAAGAGTGGTTTTCAAGGAAGATGGAGGTATCTGGTGTATGCATTGCTCGTCTGTTTGAGCAATCGCAAGGCTGGCTTTGATCAACTATCTGCACAGATTGTGTCGCAGATGGTTGCTTTGGTATATAATCGTCCTTATCCTTTCTCCCGATATTTTTATCAAGAGTTTATTGCTCAGATTAATGCTAGGGGGAGAAAGCGATTTCTTCTGTATCCTCGATTTGTGATGGCTATAGTTAGACATTTTTGTCCAGACTTAGAATATGACCAAGGTCCTCGCTACGTTCTTCATGCTTGGCCTTCGCGTCTTTTTGCTGATCTTGAGGCCAATACGAGTAATGTGGCTGGTCTCCATGATCCACCACTTTTTGGTCACCTGATTAATCCAAACTATCAATCTCGTCTTGAGAATGATATGTTTGTAGATGCTGTTGATGACGATTCTGATTTCGGTTCTTCTGCAAGTTCTGTTGATGGTGTTGAGAGTTCAGGGGATGAGTCTGCTGGTTCGGATGTTGGAAATGATGATGATGATGTTGCTAGTTCCGACGGTTCTGCTGCTACAACTGCGACAGACACAGATGATTCTGCTGCTGCTGAACGTCGAACTAAGATGATTCATGTTATTGCGGTTGCTTCTGAAAGCGATCATTCGCATCAGTCGTTTGATCAAGAGGGTGTTTGTTTCATAGAGAACGCAGAAGCAAAGCTTGTCACGCTGTTCCAGCAATTTCAGATTCCGCTAACTCCATTCCTGCTGCTGAGATTGATCCTGATGTTGCAGCTCAGCATGATTCTGAATTGTGAGAGATCTTTGAAGATATGGAAGACCCTGTGAACAGAGCAAGTTCGGTTAGTCCGGTGAAGAGGCAAGGGAGTATTGATCTTCAATATACCAGAATTAAGCGTCGACGTGTTGTTGAAACTTCTTCAGTAGCAATGCCTGCTCCTCCAAGACCGACTGTTACTGTTGCTCCTGTTCTTGGATGTCGTGTTGATCATTTGGAGACCAGGGTTCGCACTTTGGTGTCCGAACTCACTGAGACTCGCGCTGCCTTAACATTTTTGATCAACTGGGTCAAGAATCAAGGGGGAGAAGTTCCTGAAGAGGTCTGCAGATTGTCAGCGGTTCAACCACGACGTCAGAATGACGATGATGATGCTGATAATGCTGCTGAAAGGAATGTTTCTCGCCCAGTTGAAGATAGAGGAAAGGGTGCAGCGATCGAGGGGGAGACAGGAGGTGATACTTCTCAGCAAGGTGCTTCTGGTTCTGGTGCTGGTCCTTCTGGTGCTCCTCGTGATTCAGGTTTCTAATTTTGTCTATGATAAAGATTGTTAGATAGATTTATAATTGATTGTGTGTAATAAGTTATGACATTTTATGTAATGAAAATGTAATTTATCTTATTTTAATACAAGTACATTTCATCTTTATTATAATTATCATATTTCATCTTTATTATAATTATCATGATTATTCTTTTATTCTGGTGTTCATTTTGTGTAAATTTAAATAGATGATCCAGATTATACAGATTTATTCTTTGATGGTGATGAGCTCGAGGAAGGCGAATTTGTCCCTGAACCAAATCTAGATATATTCAAGAAGCCTTATGGGTTTGACGAAGTATGGGACTCAATTCCTGAAAATCCGTTGATTGAAGAGAATAGAGTGCTGGATCAGCAGAGATCAGATGTTAGAGAAAGAATGCTTCAAGTCCCATTCAGCAGCCTAACTCAAGTTCTACATTTTGTTGTGTATGCTAAGAATGGTGATGTGTCGATTCCATCTGAATATGAGATTAATGTGACAAGACCATTCAATTCAAATGATTTTCCAGTTCCTCTCAGAGATGATGATTCATTACATATTGTTGATCGACGTGTTCCCGAGAAAAGAGTAAATGATTGGATAGTACATAGGGAAACGTGGAAACCGAATTTGTATTGGACTCATATCTCAGATAAAGATGCTGCAAAGTACAAGACAATCATCTGGAGTTGGTTTTATGATGATGAATTGAAGTTGTTTGTGCTTAAAAGACCAGAAGGTTGTCAGTACTTAGCATGGTGTGAGAGACATTTCAGAAGTTTGTGTGAAGAAGATTTACATGAGCTTGGAAATAACTGGATTATCAATCCAAGCGATGATGGCTTAGCTGATGTTGTTGGTAAGAATCTCAGAAAAGATTTCTGGTTAAGGAAGAACATGAAAGATTCTGATAAACCACAATTTAAGATTGAGCCAAGATCGAAAAAAAGAGTGGTTAAGCCAGACAAAACAGTTGAGTTTGTTCAACATGATATTAAATGCATGATCAAGGTTCCTGCCAAGAAATGGGCACAAGATGTCTTGAACAAGATGGATAATTGGGAAATTGATCGAAATTCTGGTGAAGCCAAGATGTATGCAGATTCAAAGAAGCAGATTTTGTTGAGAAGAGTTTATGATCCGATGCAGCTGGTGAACTTCTCAAGAAATGATCTGAGAAAGCTGTACGATACAGATTTGTTCGTTTTTGCCATTTTGGAAGCATGAAGAAAGTAGATATCGTAAGATACTACAGCTCTGCTTACATGAAGATATTCATGCAAATAGCAAAAGATTGTTGTTTGATGAATGATCAGATTTTGAAGACTAAGAAATCGAAGGTGCTGCTGTCAAGGGGGAGTTTGTTGATGCATGTTGATGTGACAACAGCAACTTAGATTTGATATGTCGTTTAGATTGAGACATTATGTTAATTTATGTCGTATCTATATATGTAATTGATAGGTTATGGACTTTATGTTTTGGTAATGATCGATTACATGTTTTGGTGTATATATATGTGTGTTATGTATGATGTTTGTTGTGTGATATACAAGTACAAACATAATATGTGTTAGGATTCCTTAAGATGAAATACTTAGGAATATAACTAAGTCTTGTATCTAACGAAGATAAGGTATATCTTCGTTAGAGGCAAACGAAGATAAACTTCGTTTGGTACAAACGAATATTAACTTCGTTACATGGGCTGGGCAGCTAAGTTCGTAAGAACAAAGCCCAGCAAGCCCAGTTCGACCTGAAACATATATATACGAACGAATACCCTAAAATATGATATCACGTTCGACATACAAGTACACCAGACACCTAAGTTCGTTCTATATCTTATAGAAACGAAGATAGTATAATACGGCTGATTATTTACTTGATAATTAGCGATATACCAGTTTACTAATCAAACTAGTTATCTCGTGAGGATTCCGCACTCACGACATAATCATAGACGATCTCGAGAGCGATCTATAGCTATCGAGGGACTCACAAAATGACCTTTTCTGCCATACTTAAAGCATGTCAGATTGGTCTTGTCAGTAGAGGAACTGGGTGCATATTGTCCAGTGGGTATGTTGGCTCTTGCTTTAAAACGGTTAAACGTTTAACAATCATAGCCATCAGATCATCATTATCAGTTTCATCACAATCTGAAGAGATATTATTCATGGCTCCAAAATCCATTAATTCAGACATCATCTTCTTCATAGAAAATACATTCTCAGAAAACATTAATGCAGCACAGGGTGGTTCAGTATGACTAACCATAGGAGAACTAGTGGAAGCAAGATTAATAGCATCTTTTTCTAGCTCAATTCTCTGGGCTTGATTCTCTTCAATAAATTTGAAGGCTCCATAAAATGTTGACAAAGTATGGGAATGCAAGGTTTTACCTTGTCTTAAGACCACGATCATGTGAGACCATTTAGATGGAAGAATATCACAAAAATTTTCAAGAAGTATGTCCTTGTCTTTTTGGCCCTCTCAACTGGTTTATGATACTTATAAATCTGGTGTAAGTACCATTTAATGATTCATTGGGCAGAGCAAAAAATGACTCGTACTTCTTATTCAAAGACACTTTCCTGGTAACAATAGTGTCATCACCACCTTCATACTGGTTTACTAGTTCATCCCACATGCTTTTAGCAGTAGGATAAAGAACTAGTGTGGGAATAAGAGATTCAGGAACAGCCCCGAGGATCATATTTTTTTAAATAGTATCTATATTAAATAGTTCCTCTCTCTTTTCCCTTCCAGATCTTGCTCCAAGAGGATCAAGAAGTGGATTGAGAGGACTTCTAGGAATATAAGGTCCTTAATTTAAAAATTTTTATCATGTTCCTCTCAATTCCAGTAATATGTAATATCATCCTAGCTTTCCACGTTCCAAATTCATCACCATTCCCACTGAATTTGGGAACAGGAGTGTTTAAGTAGTGCACATGCACGTGTGGAGAAGTAGGAATAGGAGGTGGTGGTGGGGGATTATTGTTAACATGGTCAGTAGTCTGTTCAGTTTCAATAATGGGAGGAGGTCCAGTATTTAAAGGGTTTCCTTGTGTATTCTCTGGGTTGGCCATCAAGAAAATACAGATCTAGGCAAATATATTAGCCTTCTGCTCTGATACCAATTGTGAAGTCCCTCACTCGATGGTTTAACCCACAAGTGTAGAATACAACAAGTCAAGTAAGCACTAGATTAGACTAGTATAAATGCGACAAGTCAAGTAAGCACTAGATTGGACTAGTATTACAATAAATATAAATGCAAGAATATATATAAAGTAATACGTACATAAGCAAGTAAAGTAAATGGTGAGACACAATGTAATTTTTTAAAGTGTATTTTATTTATTGATGTTAAATAAAATACAAGGTTGTTGCGGAACTAAGATATTACAAAGTAAGTATCTAACCAACCTTATGAATTACAAGTGATCTAATATTTGCTAAATAAACTCTTTTGATCAAAATACATAAAGTTGTGAAGTATAACTGTTTGGATCGAGAGTATTTGAGCAAAGGCACCAAATTGCAAAAGTGTAATTTGCACAAGGGAAGTGACTTGGTATTTATAGGCAAAAAGAATAAATATAATATTCTTTTTGCTGTAGAAATATGGTTACATCCATTTAAAGAAATTACTTTAGTTCCTTAAATGCATTGATTAAAGTACAGGAATAAAGTCACTTGATAGTGACTTGTCTTGTAATTAACCAACCACCTTTACATGTGTGTAAGGCTTTTAACAAAGGACAAATGGATTGTCCGGGTAAAGGCATGTAAAGGCATAAAGTCAATTCCTCGTAATCAGTGTTCAGACTTGTAAGGTCTAGAACACTGTCAAGGACTCCAGTCAGGCGATCTGGTAAGTCTGCCAGTGAGCTACGCTATTTGTCAGACTTCTTTCTTCAGACTTCAGTGAGAATGTTCTTTAGTGGATAGATCTTGACTGGAGTGAAACCCAGTGAACAAATCTGGTGGAATCCAGATTCCTGTACAAGTAAGTTGTTCATTGGTCTTAACATAATTTCTGGACAAATCTTTAGAGGGCTCCAGTAGTCACGTCTGGAGCGAGTCCAGTTAATCTGGACCTAACATCAAGCATGGTCTATCTTTATTTTGTGGGGAGATTTAGATCTCCAGTTACTTGATTGACATGAGCCACTAGAAACTTCTCTAAAAGAGACATTTCTAGGCTTATAATCCTTAGTTTCACAGTCCTTTTCAAATACTCTAAATATCTTATAATTCTGCACTGCTAAACTATCAGGATTTCTCTTTATATACTCTTCATAATATTTATCCTTATAATCGTTCATTGAAGTGCCCTTTGATAAACTGGAGTTTCCACTAGACTCCATACTACCTCTAGATTTTTCAGGTGCTATCCTAGACTTATTCTTCTTACAAGGACAACAACTTGACACATGACCTATCTCATGACATTTAAAACATGACCTCTTAGAATTCTTCTTTGATGTATCACCATGAACTATCTTAGGTGCAGGAACCCCATTACCCCTTAATTCATCAATATATTCAAGAGTGGTATATGCTTCTTCCTAAGTAGTAGGAGCTTAATAAGATCAGCATTTCTCTTCACAGTCTGAATCTCAGGACCACGACCAACAGATAACATTTCTTTAATTTTTCTTTCAACAAATTGTTCTGGTGTTTTAGATTGCAAACTTTAACCTTCTGCATCCATTGTGGAAGTTTGAACAAAACCTTTTTTGAAAAATTTATCTTTAAACTCTTTACATGGTTTTGGCAAGTTATCAGATTTTAATGGTTCTTTAAGACTCCAAATTTGTTCAAAGTTTTTCGGAGTTTTACCATTTAAATCTGACTCCTTTGTTGAGAACACTTTGCCATTACCTTTTAAAGTATAATAGACAATAGTTTCAACTTCAACTTCCTTTTCAACACCTTTTAATTTGTTATATGTTGTCGATTTGACTTCACTTGGGTCTGAGTGAGCCTTAGGTACACTAGTCTTGTTCTTAGATTCCTCTGACTTAGATGTCTCAGGAATAGGAACATCACTAGATTTAGTCTCAAAAGGGGTAGTCTTGGGCACATTTTCAGATTCAGTTTTATTTGATTCTTCTAAGGTTAGGTTCTGAAAACTGTCGTAATTGTGACTAAATGGTGGAGGCATAGCATTGTAATTCTGGACAAAACTAGGTTGTTCACCTATGTCTCTCATTTGATTTAATTTCCCACTTAGTTCAACAATTTGTACCCTAGAATCTGCTAATTCTATGTCCTTATTAGCACTTTCTTTAACTACCCTTTCAAAATCAGCATCCAGCACCTGCCTTCTACCTAGTAACTGTGCATACTCAACCCTAAGAGATTCGAACCTATCTTCTTCAGATTTTATCTGATTAAGATATTCTTTAGCATGACCTTTATAAACCATTACATCAGTTGCTAGCTTAGAACGATCACTAGTAGCATCATTTAAACGGGTCTTAGCTAATTCAAACTCCCTTTAAAGGTCAGTTACTTCGCTAGATAAGCCTATGCTATGCTGACACACAAAAACAAAGGCATGTAAAGAAAAACTTACCTGTTGTTCAGGAGCTTCAAGGTTAGCTACGAAATTTACAAGCTTTTCTGTGCTTAGATCATCAGGTATCTCAATCTTTACACCATTATCTTTATTCTGCATTTGTGAACTAGATTCAGCCTTTGTGAAACCCTCTATGACATTGGATGTTTCAGCCTCAGTAGAGGCTTCTCTTACTTCAGCTCTTACTGGTTGTGTTGGTTTCGGTTCCTCTTCTACCTTCTGATGAAAACCATCATGATCATTCGTGCTAGCGTACAATGTACAGTCGAATGAATTATCAACAAGATTATTCATCCCACCATCAAAGTCTTGAATTTCTGCCATGAATGCATGATTCTGATCATCGGCACTAGTCGAACCCCACTTATATGTACCATCAGACTGAACCACCAATGCTCTTGAGTTGTCAACATCTCCTGAGCTGCGGTTCCTAGTATTAGCATATGAACGACCAAAATTCTAACCAGCAATAGAACCACTTTGATTGAAGTTTTGACGACATGTAGCTGAACTGCTATCACGTCTTGGCCTCTGACACTCACGTGCAAAATGTCCAAAGCCATCACAATTGAAACACTTTACCTTGGTTTTGTCAAACCCTACCTTGCCGTCAATCACCTTCCTTCCAGTTCTATCAGTGAAACTGTAACATCCTAAATATTTTATGTTGACCTTCCATTAGTCAAACATTAACCGTTTGTTGTGTCGTTAATTTCTTTAAGTGTTAACTAATATTTGTGTTGTTAGGGGATGATTAATGGGCTTATATGTGATTATGTTATTGAGTTATGAGATGTTAATACGGTGTGTCGGTTCACCATTATGTGTCTAAGACGTTAATTGGTTATCCGTTAGTGTATATATTAGCTTCGGGGCTTAGTTTTTAGGCTAATATGACTTTTTGGGCTTGTTTGTGTGGACTTTAGCCAAGCCCAATCCTTATGGACGAAAATTAGACATTAAATCTGCTTCATTAGGGTTTTCAAGTCTTGTAACCTCCATATTTAAGTTACCATAAACTCACAATTAACATATATCACAATTATAAGATCCCTTATGTGAGTTTTTGCTATTTCTTTCTTATCTCTTCATCTTTTTCCATCAAAATTTGTGGCTTTATTCTGGATTAAGAGTAAGTATGTCTTTCTTTTCAATATATGATTTATTAGAATGATCCTTGCTTATGTCTAGAGATTTTCATACCGAAAATTAACGTTTTCGAGCATAATTTGAGATCTCAATGATGACCATCATACAAGCAGCGATGAGTTCTGTAAATAGTTTATTTTTGATGTATTTTAACGTTATGTAATTATTTGGAAGGATCTTGATTAACGCACATGGATTTCGATAGTATTCATAACATTAGTTATCATTTATTTATGAAATCTGGGGATGGAAGTGACTTAAAAGAAATTTATTTTCTGTAATATCTTCCTTTCTGAAAGTAAGGGATTTTGCAAAAAGAATCACTTGATTTAGTTGGATAACGAATCGGAAATCTCGTTTTAAAGAGTTATATATGTATTATAACATTTATGTCGTTTTATCATTAAACAGAGAATTAAAATAGAATATTTTCTGGGGATATATTCTTTGATGAAAAACGAATGTTTTGCAAAAAGAATCGCTTAAATCCGATGAGTAACGAAATAGAAATCACGTTTTGAAGTTCATGTACGTTTTAGGATTTGATAGAAAGAAAAGTGCAAGGGAAAATTAGGAGCAGCTCTCAAAAGCCTGTCGACTCCAATGTCCATTCAAGTGACATCATGCTGACGTCAGCAGCATGCTGGTATCAGCGTCTATCAGAATTTACACTTTTAATCCCTGTAGTTTCAAAGTTAATGTGTTAAGTCCCTAATGTTTCAGAAAATACATTTTTGGTCCTAAAAGTTTTAAAGATGACATTTTTGGTCCCTGATGTTTTGAAGGTTGTCAATTTTGGTCCCTAATGTGTCGCAGCTTGTCACTTTTGGTCCCTGATGTTTCGAAACTTGTCATTGTTGGTCCTTATAGTTACGAACCTGACACTGTTGGTCCTTGTAGTTCCAGAATTTGCAAATTTGGTCCTTTTTAGCTTAGAATCAAGATTTTCATCTTTGGTTCTCATAGTTTAAAATGTGATAAAACTATTCTGTTGTTGTTTTGTTTTCTAAAACTATTATAACAAGAATTATAGTTCAAATTGGTATATGAAATATTAAAATGTACTAATAAGGCATCATCTTGAGTCTTCATTACGAGGACAATGATAGTGATTATATATTATTAGGAATTTAATTAATTAGAAGTTAATTAGGTTCCTTTGTATATCGTAGGTTTTGGAGGTTTGAACATTCATTATTGCGTGTTGACAAGAGTTTATTTTGCTTGCTTATTGAGATAAGATAACTACCTTTTGACACGAGGGATACAACGAAAACTTAGCTTTCATAATAAATGTTTGATAAAGCTCTTTCATACGTATGTTGGGTATGGGAACTCATGGGAGGTCACTTAGGTGTTATTTATGCATGCTAATGATCTTTTATTTCTCGCTATACTTGATATGCATGCTTAGGTGTTGGAAATGATTGAGATTGACGTTTAGTTGGATACATGTTGGCTTGTACATCGAGTACACTAGACTTGGTAGGATTGCCATGTCACGCGCACGTTAATGGCCTTAAAAGTTGGATTGTTGATTTGTTGTTGTTGATGATGATACTCGAGTATAATTATTGTCGAAAGTGTTAAGCTTAACCCATGCTAGCCTTGGCTAGTATGCTATCGTCGCTATCGTTTGGGGTAATCATGATAACCCCCATTCGACTCAGTCTGTTGTTGGGGTTTGCCGGATGGCGTGGGCTGGCCATTGTTCATGGCCATTGGCGTGGGCTGGCGTTGGCATGGGTTTGCCGGTTTACTCGTGGATTGGTTATGTTATCTGTAACGACGCCGATGGACCACCAAATGGTCTACCCATCATGTCGGGTGTGAGGCTTCCTAAAGGTCAATTGACCGCCTTCACACAATTTATATTGTCGATAACAAGTGACATAAGTTACTTGGCTTTGTTGTGGCATAATCTGATGTTGATTTGTTGAGATGCTTATTGTCGATTGATGAGGTTGCTAGGCACATCTAGGGATATGATATTCCTAATGCTTGTTGTTGTTGCTGTTATGTGTTACTTAACATGCGTATGATAGTTTTAAAAGATGTTTGAACTGGCAACCGTTTTATACAACCTGTGGTTATCTTACTCAGCTTTAAAAGCTGACACTTGTTTGTTAAATATGTTGTGTTTCCCCAGGTTGGTCGTTGAAGATTGCTTAGAGTGAGGCATGGGTAGATGGTTACTTTTATGAAGACTTTATGTTGCCATGGCTTTGCCTCATTTATTTAGACTTTTAGTTATTATGTCGTTGGATATTTAGTTTGGTTGTTTGAATGTGGATTTCTTGGATTGTCGTTATGATGCAATAAGTAACACCAAAACCTTTATCGACATTTCCGTTAGGAAATGGTTAAGTTTTTAATGGGACGTTTCCGCATTTAACGGTTGTTTTATTTAAAAGAATTTTGAAATCCATATTTCTAAAAGTCGGGTGTTACAGAAACGCTGAACTTTCAATGTCAACAAAGCCAATTGCCAGTTCAGGTCCATTTCTTCTAGATCGTCTGGATCAACTTGCTTGTAATCCTCCCTAACTAGTCCATGATCAGTCAGCTTTCCTCCAATTAGCTTTTCATGAGCTGGCACAAAAGAAGCGAGCATGCCCAGATGTCCCTCTGCAGATCTTATGCTCATCGGCATACCTGTTAAATCCGAGCTTGGAGAACTATTATTCTGATTACCATTATGTACAATAATCGTTGATTCTGGAGAACTTACATACAACAAGTTGTTGTCAGAATCCATCGTCCTCTTCATTTTCTCATCATCTCCACTGTAGAAAGCTGTAATCCCTCCACTTGAAGATCTTGAGGAAGGAATGCTTGTCTTGCTATGATAGAGTTCAGGACGCTGAACAAAAACACTGTTGTCTACTTCCTTCGACTTTCTTTTCATATCTTGGCTTCTCAACTTTCGAATAATCTGTTCCAGAGTCCACTTACTGAAGTCGGGATTTTGTTGGATAGAAGTGATAAATCCTTCCCATTTGATAGGAAGTGCTTCCAACAACTTCTCGATCACGTTTTCTGAATCCGGATTGTACCCAAAGTAGGCAAGCTCAACCAGCAGATGACTGTAACGAACCAGTGTCTCATCAAGAGTTTCATCTTTGAAGCTAGTGAACACATAATATCGCTTCTTCAACAAGTCTTTCCTACTTTTCTTGAGATCGTCGTCACCTTCACAATGCTCTTTGAGTGCATCCCATAAGCCTTTTGCTGTATCATACTTTTCAAACAGATGCAGAACTTCCCCTTGGAGAGTCATTCGAAACGAGCCCAATGCCTTGCTTTTAGCTTCACAATCTTTCTTCTTATCGACATCCATTTGCTCATATGTAGCAGGCCTAGTACCGTTCGAACTTAAAGTATCACCTGGTACTGTTGGAGGAGTATAACCCTTAGTAATACACATCCACATCCTCAAATCCATTAGCCTACAGTATGACTCAAATCTGCCCTTCCATTTGAAGTATCTGTCAAGGCTTATCAACTTTGGTGGTGAGTTGGCCTTTCTGGTTTCATGATCCATCAGAATCATTTGATTTAGCAACGCCTGATAATTTGCGGGTAACTGTGACATCATTTTCTTAAAGCTAGTAAAGTTCACGAACTGCTTAAAAATAAACGAGGTCGTAAAGTTCACGAGGTCCAAGAATACGAGGTCGCAATTAGAACTCAAGGTTGTATTTGAACTGTGAGGTCGTAATTGATCTCACAAGGTCGCAAACGAAATACGAGGTCGTAATTAGCTACCCAAGTCGCAATACGAGTTGGATGAGGTAATACAAGCCCACGAGGTCGTAAACGATGATGGTCCGATGATTCTCTTGAATTCAAAACCCTAAAAGCCAAAAACACTCCTTCGACGGCTGCAAATACCAAGATATGCCTCAAACAAGATTTTCGGTCGTAAACTCGTGAAAGAATCACGTCTAAACGACCCTAAATCAATGTTGTCTATCACCAACAAACTATAACCTTCCGGTATGAAACCAAGAGGCTCTGATACAACTTGTAAGTCCCCTTGACGCGGATCGTTAATAGTTTCACCCCGTTATCCAGAAGTTCGGAATCCCTCTCTATAACGTGGTGATTCACAACGAAAGCCCCTAGATCACCTACTGCCTCGCAAGTCTTCTTCGGGCTAGCGGAACGACCTTTGACCTATTAACCTGCACAAATATGCTTGATAATTCGACAAATGTTCGTCCCTAATCTTTGTTAGGGTTCTGGTATTTATAGGAAACACCCGAATGGATTTCCAGCGAGTCGGCCTCGCAAATCCAAGCCCAGTCCGTCACAAATACAAGGTCGTATTTCTTACTTAGCAGAATTAATTACACATTCAATACTTAAACTTAATCTAGTATTAATGCATAATACAAAGTTCATTAATGTCAATCACATGACAAAGACATATTACAATATAAGTCCAAACAATCTAGACTGCTATTGACATAGACGTGCACTTACAAAAAACACCCTTAAACCTTAGCTTAATATAATCCTTTCTTTATCTAATCTAAACCCTTAGTATTAACAAGTGTTTATATTTTTTTTTTGTTCCCTTGTTCTTGTTTTCTTTGTGCCGAAAATAAGAAGGAGAAAAGAGAAGAGGAGAGTTTTTCTTGAGAAGATAAAAGTTACTGTGTGAAGAGTGTGTTTTGTTGGGAGTTTCAAGAGTGATTTTAGTGAAAAGAAAATTTGAAATGGATGTGGGTGTGTTGGTGTTGGGGGGCGGCCAAAGAGGGGGAGAGGAACGGGTTTTTATCCCTTTTTTTGTTATATAAAGTGTAAGTATTGTAACAACCCTACTTTTTAAATATTATATACGTGCTAGTTAGGTTGTCTATGTTCCCGCAAGCCATAGTTATACTTGAAGCTCGTAGATAATGCTCCTAAATTAGCAATCTAAAGCTATTATTAGTGATAAGTTCAATTCAATAAAATGCCATTGAACAAAATTTTAATAAATATTTAACCAACTTATAAACAATAATATAAGTCTCACAAGTTGAGTTAGCGATTAAAAATACTTGTAAATGCCCAACAATTTAACCAACAAGCCAACTAAATAATATTTGATCATGGAAATAGTATGAACACCTTGAAATAATTGTAAGTTCTTTATCTACATAAAATGCTTGAATAATAATAAGAATATGTATGTATGTTTAATATAAATACAAGATTTACAACCAATGAGCCATGTAGTAAACTTAAAACTCAAATATATATATATACATACACATATATACACATGACATATATACATATGCATATAATAGGATAAATAATCCACTAACATTACAAATAAACACAATATACTCTTACAAACTATATACTTACAACCTATACATATATACAAATATACCTACAACATTTATAAAAAAAAAAAGATGAAAACTCTCCAAATACCCCTAAAGAGACCCCCCCCCCCCCCCCCCTTTCCCCCTTACACACTCCACTTTTCAAATTTTCTTTCCACTCAAATCACTCTTGAAACTCTCACAAAACACAATCTTCACATACTAATTTTTATTCTCTAAAGAAAAACTCTCTTCTCCTCTCTTTCTCCTCTCATTTCGGCAACCACAAAAGGGAAGAAAAGGGCAAGAAAAATCCATCTAAACACTTGTTAATAATAAGGGTTTTAAGCTAGATTGTTAAGGGTTAATTCAAGATACATTTAAGGGTTATTATAAGCTTAGATTGTGGGTTTTTGGAGCATCATAGGCCACGATTTTTCTGCCATATATCCATCTACAACAAGTGTTCTTCGAGGGTATATATCTTCATCTCTTTACTAGTTTAATTTTGTTCTTGTTTATATTAAAAAGGTTTTATCAAAAGGTTATTTTTTTTTATGTTTTCTCTTGAATATGCACTTGATGAAGGCAAAGTTGATAGGATCTTTCTTTCCATGCTCATGCATGTTGAATCCATGAAGATAGATCCAAGGATTTAACTAGTTTAAGACCCAAAAGTGTTGTTATAGATTAAATAGCTTTTAAAGTAGTTTTTCCTCTGAAAGATGGTCATGTTTTTATATATTTTGAAGTATGAGTTTCTGGAAATTTGATAAAGATATGGACTTTTGTTGTTGGAAAGTTAGATCTATAAAAGTTAGCATGAAAAGTGTTGAGATATGTTGATAGTTGTAAGATAATCTTTTTGCATGAAATGATGGACATGTTTTATATAACTTTTATGTCCATATTTCTGGAAATGTTCTAGAATTTTTCATAAAAGTATGTTTTTATATTGATGGGTTATAGATGGCTAAAGATTTATTGTTAAAAAGTTGAGATAATTGCATGTTTGTTAGATTTAAGAAAGTTGAATCTTTTGTTGGATTATGAGATAAATCTAGGCTTGTCATAAGTGAAAAATATGTTAATCTAGATGTTAAATATTCTGGAAAAATTTACAAAATTTCAAAGATATAAAGCTTGATTCAAAACTTGTTAAAATATGCTTGAAATCGTAAACCGAAAGCTTGCAAAAATGCATTTTTAGCACACACATGCACCATAATCTTTTGAGCAAGAAAATATGATGAATCTACTGGAAATAATGTGTTTCAAAAGTATAAAAGTCAAGTCATTTGATACATGGCAATAACAATCTCAAAAATCACCTTTTCGGGTCAAATAATTACTAACCGAAAGCACAAAATTAAACATATCACATCACCACCACTCTCATGACTTGAAACATCAAAATATGATGTACTTTCTGGACAAAATGAAACAAGAGCAAAAATCCTTTTTGAAGTACCTAAATTGCTTAAGAAATGAAGCTTAAAACGTTATTTCGGTAAACGATTTTTATGCTTAAAAGTCCTCAAATTACAAAGACACAAGAGAGGTTGAACTGATATAAGTTTTTATTGATATAAGTTGCCTAAAAGGCCTGGGATTTTTAGACAAAAGCTTTTGTGGTGATTTGTAAGAATTTCTATGACTTAATGAATTAAAATGGTAATTAAAAGGTATATAAATTAATTAATAAATTGTATAAATTATGAATCTGATCAAAATTACATAACCAATGTTAAAAGAGACCAAAAACTACTAGGAAAAAATAATTATAAGCAAAGGAACAAGAACTATATAATTTAAAAGTAAATTATTAAGTAAAAATCACTAATTAATCATTATTAGTAAATAAATAGAAATAATGCACAAATAAATGTATAAATCATAATATTACAAATAAAAAGGCTTAAAGATCAGTAAGTAATCCATATATAATTATCTATGAATTTTAGAGATAATTTAAGGACTTAAAAATAATTATAAGGAATTATTTAACTAATAAATCAATAAAATAAATAATTATAAATCAGTATAAGATATCAACATTAATATTATAAGAACACAAATGTCAAATGTTGTTATTAAACAAAGTATGCAATGGAAAATTTATATAAAACAAAGTTAAACTACCGAAATTTCAATAAACGTATAAAAATCGTATAAATGACCCTTATCACCAAATACTTTCCAACCAAAGGAGATGAACAACATAATGTACTTGAATTTCATAATTAAACAACAACCAAAGATGGGCAAGTCTACTAGCGTACATCTCATGATCTAGTTTACTAGTTCATGCAACACACACTTACGTTGTGTATAATTTGAATACCATGGTTTAGGCTTGTTTAAGGGGCGACACCACTAGGCACTCTCCACGCATTTGAACAGCCCTCTATCGCTCTCAAAACAAGTGAGTCATAGCCCCTTTCAACCCTTTTCTGTGTTTTACTTTCGGGGTGAAAAGCATGATAATTAAAATTGTTATCTTTTACGAAATAATACTTTGAAAGAATGTTTATGAAATGGAATTTATGATGTATGTTCAATGTGATATATGTTTTATGATGAGCTTGAGTACTGTCAAAATTTAGTCCCCATTACACTACTATTAACTCATTGAGGCCTGTAGTTAGAGAGTTGTGCAACTAGGATTCGTCCCCTCACTCACATCAGCGGCGACAGGTTGTTTGGCCGCCAACGTGGCCGCCTTCAACGTTGTCGGTCGTGGGGTGCTCTTATCTACTTTATATTTAGTCGTCTCCATGGCACGACTTCTTAATTATATATTATTGCACATGATTGACAGCATGTGCCTTTTACATCATAATTTTTCGGGGCAAGTTATTATTATCATTATTTTGAACGTGAAAGGGTCTTAGTAGTGGCTCAAGCATTTACTCATAAAATTATGCCTTTGGCTAAATGTTATTGAAATCAATTATGGTTGGACATTGTGTTTTGAACATACGGTTTGGGTATGAGTATTATGAATGGACTCTTGAAAATTTTATGGCATATTATCCTTGAATGTTGTTGGAGAATAAATATGTTGCTAGAATAAACCTATGAACTCACTCAACTCTTGTAGTTGACACTTTTTCTTCATGCTTTTCAGGTTTAGAGCATTAGGTACGTAGCTTGGACCACCTCTTGGATTTGTGTTGCTTGTAATTCGGTGGACTTGTAATGCGGACAGTTTGTTTTTCATAATGGATTATGGTTATGTAATGGATTCTAAAACGTCATCTTGAACTTATTGTCTTTTGATTTCGAATGATATTTGAAACTTAATGTTGATGTTTTATCTTTAAATCTTTTGTACCATGTCGTTCTGTGGCACTTCGTGTTTCCGCCTTAGTCGAGGTGTTACAAGTATATATGTGTGTTTGTATATATTTAGATGGGTTTTTGTATTATAAGTGTAACATATGTTTATTTGTAGTGTAAGTGTATTATTTGTCCTAGTATATGCATGTGTATGCGTGTCGTGTATGTGTATGTATGTATATATATTCTTGGTGTTTAATTTGTTACAAGACTCATTGATTGTAATCTTGTATTTATATTAAACATGTTCATATACACTTATTATTTAGACACTTTTATGTACATATTAATTTATAACTATACACTTTGAGATAGAAATTTTTATTCTCATGTCATATTTACTTAAATTGGTTTGGTGATTAAATTGTTGGACATTTATAAGAATTTTGATTGTTAGCTCAAGTTGTGAGACTTACATTATCATTCATATAACTTGATTGATCACCAACGAAATTTTTGTTCAATGATAATTATTAAATTAAATTTAGAACTAAACAATAGCTTTAGATTGTTAGTTTAAGGGCATTATCTACTAGTTTCAAGTATAACTATGGCTTGTTGAATCATAGACAACCTAACTAGCACATATATTATATTTAAAAAGTAGGGTTGTTACACAACATATCTTCTACAGATGGCAGTTCTTCATATTCCTCTCTTTCAGGGAATCCCAAGATGGATCTGAATTGTTCCAAGTTAAATTTACACAGATAATACTTTCCTTCAGATTCCAAAGTGTACTGAAAGTAGTCTTCAGATTTCTTTCTCTTATCAGCTTTTGTATATTCAATGGATTCCCATAGATTGAAGACATACTTTATTGGAAGTATAGGACCATTTGTGAGAACAACATTCTATGGATGGTGATTCAGAGTTTCAGTGATAATCGGGAAATTGGAAGCGAAAGGAATTTGAAGTGCATGGTTGGCTTGCATTTTCATTGACGCACCTTCTTCAAACATTGCCATATTTTTATAATTTTATAATCTGAAAGAAAAATAAACTGACCAAAATTTGACCAGGAAAAAAGAAACTTTAAACTCAACACACAGAAATATACACATTAGAACAACTTAGACACATTATTTTCACAAAGACAATGTTTCGTACATATATTAAAATTGAGTCAACAAAGGTAGTACACAAAGGCGTTCAATACCTTACTTCTCACCCAAATATATATAAGAAACACGACAATTTATAGAATCACATAAGTATTAAAAGTTAAGACAACAAAGGTACACAAAGGCGTTCAATACCTTGCTTCTTATCCAAATTCTTATGAAAAACTATAAGTGACCACACATAAAAGACATATACATTTATTAAGACACAAAAAGGTTGACAAAACATGAAAATTAGAAATAAGAAAGGAAAATTGACAAGGTTATGTATTTGTCGAGCTCACTGCTCGGCAGATAGTATAAGAAAAAAAAAATTTGCCCTGAAATATTCCAAGTATGGATAATGATTTTGAAAACACTTTTGACAGACTTGTATGGAATGCCGAGCAAAAACCTCGGCAGATAGAAGAAATGTGAGGTATTGTGAATGAAGTTTATTGGATGTCGAGCAAAAACCTCAACATATAGAACAAATTGAAATGGACTTCATTGTAAATCTATGAAAAATCCTTTGATTGAACAACAAGAATGTTGCTAATTGATAAAGGATTATTTCAAGAAAAGAAATTTCAGAAACTTTATCTAATTGCCGAGCAAAATGCTCTGCAAATAGTATGAATTGAAAACTATGACTTAGAAAATTTAATCAAAATTAATGATTTGCTGAGCACAAAGCTCTGCACATAGTTGAAGAAAACTTTTGAATATGATTTATCAACTTGTGCTATTTGCCGAGCTTAGAGCTCTGCAAATAGTTAAAGTTTGCTTTAGACAGAAGATTTTCTCCAAAATGTAATATTTGGAGAGCATATAGCTCTACAAATAATAACTTTTAAGACTTAGCCAAAGTTTTCAACTAAAACAATGATTTTCATGAAGACAGAAGTATGCCGAGCACAAAGCTCTGCATTTAGTTGAAAACAATTTGAATGAGATTTGTGAAAACACTTGTTTGTCGAGCAAACACCTTGGCATTCTTTATTAAAAGAAAGATATTAACAAGTAAGCCCATAAATTATGAAGATATGAAGATGATCATTGACATTTGTTAAAGATGTCGAGCAAAAACTTCGGCACTTAGAACAAAATCTTCAAACACTTGGAAAAATTACCCAGCCCTTTGATGATCAAACCCAGAAACCCCAAACGAGCAGATTAAAGAATCTAAACCAGATAAACATCAAATATAAACTCTAATCATGCATCTAAATACATCAAATCACAAATCAAATCATCACATGAAGCAGAAAATTCATGATCAGTTCATACAAACATTTTATAAAACAGTTGGTATACAAACTAAAATTCAATGATTTACCTTTAAATCAAGTATCTGATCGATGAACCAGGATAGAAAACACCACAAACTATGATCCAAAACCCAATTCTTCTTTGATTACAACCCAACTTTTCTACCAGATTAAAGAAATAATGATAGAAGTAATGGGTTTTTGAGAGAGAGACAAAGGAAAAAATTTGTTTGAATTTGAAAAACAATAAATGAGGCCAGCCCAGCTCTTTTTCCTTTTAAAAGTCAAGTTCGGGTCGCGAGTCTGGATATGACCCGCATGACTACCCGATTTCAGTCTAGTGGGCTTAACAAATCAAGTGGGCTTAAGATATTTTTGTATTTTGAAAAAAAATATTGGGCTTGAACTAAATACAAACAAACAGAAACAAAAATAAAATAAAATAAGGCAGAATTTAAAAAAAAAAAAAAAGTAAAAATAAAATCTTTTTATCTATTCTAATCTTGTATTTAGTTTTCCATTTAAAAAAAAACAAACACACAAAATATCAACAAATATAACAAAACAAATAAACCAAACAAATCTAAACATGCAATTTCACACTCCCCCTCAATTTAAACATACTGAAAATAGCAAAAATTTGCAAACTCCCCCTTAAAACATGCATTCTACCCTTTTTCTCCCCCTCAAACATTGCATGTAATAACTAGTAAAACACATCAATATTTGAAACAGAAATTGAACACAGAATACATGGCATAAAATCATTTAAGTTTGCAACTCAAGCATTCCAAGTTTGGTTTTCAGAAAATTGAACATTTGTTCGTCCAATGGTTTAGTGAAATAGGTCTGCCAGCTGGTAGTCAGTGAGAACAAAATAGAGTTCGATGTTACCTTTCTCAACATGATCTTTAACAAAATGGTACCGAACATCTATTGTTTTTGTATGCTGAACTGGATTGCAGGATATTGCAATAGCACTCTTTGAGTCATAGTTGATAGGGAATCCCTCAAACTGAAATCCATAATCAGTCAATTGTGTCTTCATCCAAAAAACTTGGGAACAACAGCTAGCTGCAGCAACATATTCAGCTTCTGCAGTAGATATAGATACACAATTCTACTTCTTTGAAGACCAATTTACGAACCTATCCCCTAAAAACTGTACGCTTCCCGAAGTACTCTTTCTATCCAACTTACAACCTACATGGTCAGCATCCGAATATGCAACTAACTGAAACCCGTAATCCGTTGGATACCACAGACCAAGGTTCACTGTGCCTTTAAGGTAACGGAAAATCCGCTTTACGGCCTGAAAATGACTTTCTGTGGGATTGGCCTAGTACCTTGCACACATATATGTAGAAAACATAATATCTGGACGACTAGAAGTCAAATACATGAGTGACCCTATCATACTGCGATCTTTTGATCAAAAGGTTTACCATTCATATCAGCATGAATTTTTATTCGAGTTTCCATGGGTGTTCCAATTGGTTGACAATTTAACATATCAAACTTTTTCAACATGTCAAGAATATATTTATTTTGACAAATAAATGTACCATTTGACAACTGTTTGACTTGAAGACCAAGGAAAAAGTTTAATTCACCCATCATACTCATTTCAAACTTGTTAATCATCAGGGCAGAAAAATTCTTGTAGTACTTAGGGTTAGTCGACCCAAAAACTATATCATCAACATAAATCTGGATTAAAATAATGTCACTGCCTTGTCTTTTTATGAACAAGGTAGTGTCAATTGAACCTTTGTTGAACCAATATTTCAAAAGAAAAGAAGTGAGAGCGTCATACACATCTAACTTTTAGACATAGTCCAGATGTGTAGAATTCAAAAAGCCTTCTAGTTGATCAACATAGGCCTCTTCTTTGAGAACTCTATTTAAAAATGTTGTTTTGACATCCATCAGTAAAGTTCTTGTAGGTAGCATAAGCAACAAACATGCATATAGCTTCAATTCGTGCAACAGGTGCAAACATCTCATCATAATCTATGCTATCTTGTTGACAATATCCCTTAGCAACCAAACGGCCTTTGTTTTGCACAAGAACTCCATTTTCATCCTTCTTATTCTTGAAAATCCACTTGGTCTTAATTGGTTCTATGTTCTTGTAAGGATTCGGAACCAATCTCCACACTTCAAGTCTTTCAAACTGATTGAGTTCTTCCTGCATTGCTTTCACCCAATCAGGACTACTAAGAGCCTCAGTCACTGTTTTTGGTTCAACCATACTCAGAAAATTCACAAACATACATTCATTGGCAGAAGTTGATCTTGTCTGAATGCCTGATGTTGGATTACCAATTATATGAGAAACGGGATGAGCTCTAGTCCATTTGGTGATGTGAGGAAGTGGATCTTGTGGATTACTTGGTTCTTCAGAATCAATAAAACCAGGAGTATGTTGTGCAATCACTTGTTCAAAAGAAGTTGCCATTGGCTCAACAAAGTTTTCAGTGGCATATACTTCAGGATTGGTGTCGGGATTTGTCACTTGAGTAATATAGGAGGTGAATCTTGCAAATCAGAATTATTAGTAGAAGGAGGAGAATCAGGTGATGATGAAGAAAATACATCTGATGATTGTGTTGGTGAAGACTCAGTTGGACCAGATTGGTCAGAAGTAGTGGTATGGTGGAAGCTTCATTCGGATGAAGTCCGGGATCAGATATCTTCGGGTGATCATGGTAGAATTCTTCAAACAAAATATCCAAGTCTTTTGTTGTTAGAGTTTTGAATGGAGATTTGGTAGTTGAAGCAGGTTTCGTTGCGGAAGCTTGTGGTCGATTAAGTTCGGGTCTTGAACTATTTTGTTCAAGAACCATACCTGAGAGTTCATCAAATCGAAAATTCATACTCTCAACTATCTTCTTTGTTCGGCGATTGTACACACGGTATGCAATCGATTCTCTTGAATAACCAATGAAGTATGCCTCATCACCCTTTGGTTCAAACTTTCCCAAATTGTCTCGATCATTGAGAACATAACAAACACATCCAAAAATGTGTAAGAAGTTCACATTTGGCTTCCTTTTATTGATTACCTCATATGGAGTTTTGTCAAATCTCTTGTTGATTACTGACCTATTCTGAGTAAAGCAAGCAGTACCTACAGCCTAGCCCAGAGATTTAGAGGCAGCTTTGAATAGGCAAGCATCATTCTAGCTGCTTCAACAGGAGTTCAATTTTGACGTTCAACTACTCCATTTTGTTGAGGTGTTCTTGTGGCAAAGAATTGATGAGTAATACCCAATGATTTAAAGAAAGAATCAATTGTTGAATTCTTGAATTATGTGCCATTGTCTGAGCGAACAATTCGAACTGAGGATTGAAGATTTACTTGGGTTTGCATGATGAAATAAATAATTGCATTTGGAGCATCACTTTTAGCGTGAAGAAAGAATACCCAAGTGTAGCGAGAATAATCATCAACAATCACAAGAATGTATCGCTTTCCATGAATGCTTTGAACTTTCATCGGTCCACACAAATCCATATGCAAAAGAAGCAAAGCACCTTCGGTACTGAGATGTTTCTTTGGTTTGTGAGATGCCTTCTTCATCTTGCCAATAGCACAAGCCAGACAAACATGTTCACTTTCGTACTTGTAATCAGGAAGACCTTAAACAAGTTGTTTATCCACTAAAACATTCATTTTTAAAAATTAAGATGAGACAGACGACGATGCCATAACCAAGAATTTCGTGCAGAGGCCTTGGAAAGAAGACAAATTTCAGAAGAAAGGGTTGGGATATTGTTAAGATCAATAGTGAACAAGCTATTGTCTCTAGTTCCAGTGAGAATGTCTAACCCCTCTTCAGTTTGAATTTTGCATTGGTATCTTTTGAAAAGCACTTGAAGATCATTGTCACAGAATTGTCCAACACTGAAAAGATTGTGACCTAAACCTTTAACATAAGAAACTCTCTTGATTGTAATTCCATGCTTGAGAATGTCACCATAACCAATAATAGGAGCAATATGATCATTTCTAAATCTGACCGTTCCCATAAACTTCTCAACAAAATTGGTGAGTAATGACTTGTTACCAGTCATATGACGAGAACATCCCGAGTCAACATACCAAACACGAATGAGATATTTTATTCAAGTTATATAGTTAAGGTACCCACAAATACTGGGTCCTTGCGGGTGAGAGGGATAAAATGCAAGTACATATATATACATCCATAAACAAACAAGAGCACACAAACATAATTTTATTCAAGCATAACAAACAAACACACATAGTTGTCAAAATTTGATATACGAATTACAAGTAAAACAAAGACACAGATTAAACACAAGTTTTGTTACAAGCGGGAGTAGTTCTAGATGTATTAGCACTATCTATTGATTTTGATATACGAACAATCAACACTTGTTTGATATGAGTCAAAATTCCATCAAGCTGGACTTTCCTATAAGCATGTAAAAATCTATCTTTAGGAATCCACTTACAGCTACTTTTTAAGCACATGTCACCTGAAACATGAACATTCTATAAATTAGAAAACAAATTGTTGTTTATGTTCTTTTTAGGGTTCTTTTTGATGATTTCAGTACTATTCTGAACTTTCTTTATATTATTAGGTGACAACCAACCATATTGATCTTTATATTTAGTAATTCCTGAGGTTGTGTCTCCAACTACCTTCAAAGTGTACTTAGAGGTCGTCTGAGAATGCCTAGGAAAACTAGGATGTGTATGAGTCTTTGGTTGTTTGCTACCTAATAATAATTCATTCTGCACCGGTTTTGAAACCTTTGGGATTTTTACTTCTTTTGGTGACTTAACCTTAGATTTAACTTTAGTCAGTTTTGGGTCACAAGAAGTCTTGAGTACATGAGAACTTGAGGAAGTTTTTGTGGTATTTGGTCTTGTCAACTTACCTTGTAGAGTATGTGATGAAGAGTATGATTTTGGAAGCTTTATCTCAGTAAATTCAAGTTTGCTTTCCTTTTTATCAAAAAGTTTTTCAAAGTCAGGATCAAATTTATGATTTCCATTCATAAAATCATTGAACAACTGAGATTTTCTTTCCAATTTCACACTGGTTTATGTCACATTCGTCTGACATGAACTTTGCTTGACTGAAATTGATGCTTTTTATTTGTCTAAAAATGATTGAAGTTTCAATTGTGTCAAAGCTAATTCCATTTTGACTTTATTAAGTTCCACAATCACTTTTATTCGTTGTTCCTTTTCCTTTGACAAATCTTTTGATTGCATCATCAAGTTCAGTCAAGTAAGTTTGAGTTTCCTCAGAAAACTTAGGGATTGGTGCATCAAAATAAATGTCATTGGGAGTAAATGAAACATCATCATAGTCATCTTGATCACATTCAGTTTGAATAGAAACATGTACAACTTCAAGATCAGTTTACACAGATGCATTCAAAATTTCACAAATTGAACAGGTAGACTGATTTGAAGTTTGCATAACATCAGAAATGGTTTGCTTAGATGCATTCACAAATTCACAGATAGAGCACCCTGGTTGATCACAAATGTTGGAGGCTATCTTGGATGGGTCTCTTTTGTGAACACAATAATTTTGAGTCTTCAAAATTTCTATGAGTGCTTGTTTTTCATCAAGAGACTTTTTCAAATCGTCAATTTCTTTTTCCAAGACACTTTGAGGTACATAAGGTCTGACTTTTGTAGGTTTTGGAAATGAAATAGGATTATCCAAAGGGTTTTCCTTAAAATACTCAAGTATTTCTGCAACCTCAATCTCATGATTTTCTTTATTGCTTTGACGCACAGGACGAGTTAAGAAATCAAATGACTCATCAATTGACTCATAATTGAAATAAACATTCACAACCTTCTTTAGAAAATCATCTTCCTCAAAATCATCATGACTTGGTCTAACAAATTGGTCAGTCGTCCCACTTTTCATATGAGATTCTTTATACAATGGTGGAACTTCTTCTTGTGCTTGGAGCAAATATTCTGGATTGTCATAACCTAACCTTGAGTTGAATTGAGTTTTTGAATTTCTTGGCCTATTCAAATAGATTTGTTGATAAGTTCGATTAATCTTGTACAACTTTTCTTGATAAAAATCTATCTGAGTTTTGAGTTCCTCATTTTTCTTTTCAAGTTGTTGATAAAGTGAATATTTTATGCAACAATCATATTTTAGGTTAGAAATTTTATCCTCCATATCTTTCAAATTAGGGGTAGACTCTTTCAATTTGACATTTAATGACTCTATGTCCTCAACCAAAGCATTTGCTCAAAGCATCTCATTGGTTTTCTTGACTTCCAACTGTTTCATGGTTTTGGTCAATTCAAGGACTTTGGTTTCAAGTTCTTGTTTCTCAAGATGTAACTTGGAATTTGGAGTAAAAGTGACAGCAGCTTTTTCAAATTTCAAATTATCAAATTCTTTTTTAAGTAGATCAAATTTAACTTGAAAATCATGTAAATTTTGTTCTTTTTCTGACAAATCTTTGTTTATTTTTGAAATCTCTTTACTTTTCGTTTTCCCTTCTTGAAGAGTTGCTTCACTTTTATCCATGTAAAATCCTAAGAGTTTCTTGGGTATTGTGATTACCTTATTACTCTCTTCAGTAGAATCTCCTGCATCACCATCTAGCTCCTTAAACTTCTTGATTTTCGTCATAAAGCACACATTTGCTGCAAGTTCATCAGTTTCTTCATTAGTAAGGTGAAGCCATTTGTCATCCTCGGTCAGAAGAGCAATCCCACTTTGTTCTTGTTTTGCTAGCATGAGCTTGTATTTGTAGTATTTTGAATTATTCTGACGAGGTTTGGTGCAATCTGTGGCAGTATGACCAAAAATACCACAATTATAACACTTTTTATCCACATTCTTCTTTTCCATGACTTTCCTCTCAAACTTTTTCTGATTATCAAACTTCTTTTCACCAACTGACTCCTTGTAGGTCTCAAACTTAGGAAGACTTGCATTCTTGGCATATGAGGAAAGTATGGAAGTCCTAAGCTGATTGTTGGTGGGTTTCTTCTTGAAAAACTTCTTTTTAAAAGCCTTTGTGAAGTAAGCTAGTTCCTTGTACATTTCAAGATCATTTTCATCTATCTCAGGATCACTTACTTCACTTGAATCAGAATCAGTTTCAACATCAACACTACATTTCCTTGAAACTCTTGAAGACTTCTTCTCAACCACTAGAGCCAACGGATCAGAATGAACACTTTCTGCCTTCATCTTTTGAGTCTTCAGAACTTGATCAGTGTTCAATGTAAACTTTTCATAGAAAGTGTGAATGGTCAAGTTCCCAAAGTCTGCTTGTTGATTTAGCTGAGTGCCATAAACTTGCCATTCCTCCTCAAGATTTTTTATGAATTTGATGCTCAACTCCATGTTGGTTCTTTTGACATCATTCTTTCACAATTCATTGATGATATTGCAAAATTTGATATAGACATCACTGAGAGGTTCTCCTTTATGCTGTTTGAATGTCTCATACATGTTCAAAACAGTTGACAACCTTATGGTGTTTGAAACATCAGAACCTTCCATTTGTTTTTCTACTTCATCCTAAATGTCCTTTCCAGTTTCATATGAGTCAACATTGCAATATATATCATCTGGAATAGCTTGATAAAGATAAGCAATGGACATTTGATCCGCCTCAACACGATTGTTCAGTTCAGCATTCCAGCTTTCTTCTGGTAGAGGTTCATTATTCACTGGATTTTTGGGAATTTCAGGACCTACTTTGTAAGATTTTCTGATGTTCTTTGCATTCTTTTGACGATCAATCTAATTCAAAAATCTTTTCTTCCATAGAGGATAAGATCTTCTAAACAACACAAGAGGTCTACCATCAGAACCAAGAGCCTAAGCTTCTCGTGAAGACATTGTTAAAAATTTAGAAAATTTTGATGAAATTTTAACCAGATTTGTGAAGAGTGTCGAGCTTAGACTTCGGCAGATTTAACAAAATGATTTTGAAGAATTTAAAAGTTTTACAACTAAAGGAAAAACAGATTAAAATCTAAACTTGAAACAATTTTTCTTGAAAAAGTTGGATTTGTGAAGAATGTCGAGCATATATCTCGGTAAACAGAATAAGTATCTTTCCAGTATACTGAATCAATGTCAACTTTAACTAAGTGTCGAGCTTATACTTCGGCAAATAGTACAATCACTAACACTGATCACCAACACTTAACCAAAATAACACACTTCACTTATTTGCCGAGATAATATCTCTGCAAACAGTACAACATGTTCCAAGTCTTAACCAACTCCAACTACTTCACGTATTTGCCAAGCAAACTTCTCAGAAAATAGAACAACTCGTCTCAATACTTAAACAAACTTCAGAGAAACCAATTATTTGTCGAGCAAAGAACTCTACAAATAGAACAAGTCACTCAACACTTAGCCAAACTTCTCAAAACTTGTATTTGCTGAGCAAGGGATGTTAGAAGTATAATTTCTAGTAGATGATTTGTATGTTTATAATGTTTTGTACTTATTTGTAATTCTCTTAAGTATGGAAGGGGGGCTAGTGTAAATTGTATAGGAAGTATATAAAGCTCCCTCTATAGCTTTGAATTGTAACTTTGATCACATTTCATGCTATCCAATCTTTCCACTCTCTCACATTTCTCTCTCGGCACATACACACACAAACACATACTAAAACTCATAGTTAAGCTCAATTACATACTTTACATTTGGTATCAGAGCAAAATCAGTTAATCTGAACGATCCAGAATCAAAATTAAAGCTGAATTTGTTCTTAATTTTGGTGTTTTTGAGTTGTTCATGTATTTGCTGTTTTTGCCGAGATCACTATTTGATCTATTTCAGCAAAATTAGTGTGTTATTCTTCCAAGTTTGTTCATCGATCAACTAGGATTTTGATTAGCATCATTCCTGTATCAAAATTAGTGTTTAATTCAATCAGAAAGTAAGATTTGATCTAAGCTCGGCAAAAGCATAGATCAGTGGGTTTGAATTCTGGTTGATTTTAGAGTTTAATTTGTTTAAGGATTTGTGCGCATCTAGATTCTGAACAATTTAGTACAAATTTGAAGTTTTAATTCCCAGAATTGATGAAGAAAATGGAGATTTATAGTTAGCTTCGCATTTGTAGGGTTGTTAGACGAAGAAGACGATTGAAATTCGATTATTTTGTCGTTTTGTGAAATCTTGTGTTTGCAGAGGTTGTTGAACTTGATTTGTTCTCATTGCAGAGCTTCTTGCTCGGCAAAGTTAACCATAAAACAAAGAGTGAAGATATTACTTTATTTGCAGAGTTGTTAACTCGGAAAATAATTGAGATTATACATCTTGGATTTCTTGATTAAGTGTTGGAAGAATTTGTTCAGTTTGTAGAGATATTATCTCGGCAAACAAGTGAAGTTGAGAAATTTGGTTAAGCGTTGGTGATCAATTTGTAATTGTACTAGTTGCCAAAGTACAACCTCGGTACTTAGTTAAACTTGACCTTGATCAAAACACTTTGTTTATATACCGAGAAATTTGCTCGGCATCCTTCACAACTCAATTTTTGTCAAAGATAATTTCTTCTATTTGCCGAAGTCTAAGCTCGGCATTCTTATGAAATCCAGTTTCAAAAAACTTACATTTTTTTTTTGTTTTTTTGTTCTAAAATCTTTTAGTATGGCTGCAAGAGAGGCTTTGGCTCTTGGTTCGGATGGAAGACCTCCAGTATTGTTTAGAGTATCTTATCCTCTATGGAAGAAAAGATTCCTGAATTGGATTGATCGCCAAAAGAATGCCAAGAACATCAGAAAGTCTTGAAAGAAGGTCCTGAAATTCCAAAGAACCCTGTGAACAATGAACCACTTTCAGAAGAAAGCTGGAATGCTAAGCAGAAAAATCATGTTGAAGCTGATCAAATGTCTATTGCTTATCTATATCAAGCACTCCCTGATGATATATATTGCAATGTAGACTCATATGAGACTAGAAAGGAGATTTGGGATGAGGTTGAGAAACAAATGGAAGGTTCTGATGTTTCTAACACAATAAGGCTGTCAACTATTCTGAACATGTATGAAACCTTCAAAAAAAACAAAAAGGAGAACCTTTAAATGATGTCTACATCAGATTTTGCAATATCATCAACGAACTGAGGAAAAATGAAGTAAAAAGGACAAACATGGAGCTGAATATCAAGTTCATCAAGAATCTTAAAGAAGAGTGGCAAGTGTATGGAACTCAGCTGAACCAACAAGCAGGCTTTGGAAACTTGACAATTCATACTTTGTTTGAGAAACTCACATTGAACAATGATCAAGTTCTAAAGGCACAAAAGATGAAAGAAAAAGGTTTTCATTCTGATCCACTGGCACTTGTTGCTGAAAAGAAGTCTTCGAAAGGTTCAAGGAAATGCAGAATTGAACTTGAAACTGATTCAGAGGCGAGTGATGTAAGCGATCCAGAACTAGATGAAAAGGATCTTGAGATGTACAAAGAGTTGGCTTACTTCACCAAAGCTTTCAAGAAGAAATTCTTCAAAAAGAAACCCTCTAACAATCAGCTTCGGTTTTCCTCAGTTTCATCATATGCCAAGCATTCAAGTGCTCCTAAATTTGAGACTTTCAAGGAACCAGCTGCAGAAAAGAAGTTTGACAATGAGAAAAGGTTTGAGAGGAAAGTCTTGGAGAAAAAGAATGGAGAGAGAAAATGCTACAATTGTGGAATTCTTGGTCATATTGCCACAGAGTGTACCAAACCCAGAAAGAAGAACTCTGAGTACTACAAGTACAAACTCATGTTGGAAAAGCAAGAGGAGAGTGGAATTGCCCTTTTGGCTGAAGATGACAAGTGGCTTCACCTCACTGATGATGAGACTAATGAATTGGCAGCGAATGTGTGCTTCATGACAAAGATCAAGAGGTCAAATGAGCTAAATGATGAAGCTGCAGATTCTACTAAAGAAGATGATGAGGTAATAACAATTCCCAAGAAACTGTTAGGTTTTTATATGGATAAAAGTGAAGCCGCTATTCTAGAAGAGAAAAAGAAAAACAAAGAGATTTCAAAAATAAACAATGATTTGAAAGAAAAAGACCAAATTTTGCCCAATTTTTAAGATAAGTTTGATCTTCTTCAAAAAGAATTTGACAATTTGAAATCTGAAAAAGCTGCAGTTACTTTTACCCCAAATTCAAAGCTTCATCTTGAGAAACAAGAACTTGAAACCAGAGTTCTTGAATTAACCAAGCTAATGACACAATTAGAAGTTGAAAAGACCAATGAGATGCTTCAGGCAAATGCTTTGGTAGAAGACACAGAGTCATTAAATGTCAAAATGAATCAGTCTACCCCTGAGTTGAAAGGACTTGAAGATCAAATTTCTAACCTAAAATATGATTGTTTCTTTCGTAGATTATGTCGCGTCCACTTCCTGTGTCAACTTGTGTATTTTTGAGGCATACGCTGCCTATGTTGACCTTTATCAGTACGGGGTCTACCGAGCCTTGTTCGTCCATATCACCAAAGTGGTAATGTTCTGGCCCTTTTTTAATCAATGTACTGGACAGTATCCTTCTCCGGTGCTCTTTTGGCTCTGGTTCGTCGAAGCTCGGTCTGGTTCTTTTGACTAGATGCGACAGCTTGTTTTCTTTGGCAGCGTCGTCTATCTGTCTTAATAACTCCCTGCAATAATCTGTGCTATGGCCATATCTGTTATGGAAGCAACAGAACTTGTCGAGATTTCTTGTTCCATTTCCTGATAGCGGCACAGGCTTTACAAATGTCTTTGCTATCTTCTTTGTGGAAAGGATTTCCGAAGGAGTTTTGCGGAGGTTGGCTATTGTTCTTTTGTATCCGTTAATTCTGTAAATAGGAGATGATTCTCCCATTTGTGAATCCTTAGCGGCTTCTGTCTTCTTATTGTTTTTCTTTGTGGGGGTCCGCCATTTAGCCATGACCTTTTCTGTTGTATCCTCTGCACTTTTCCAATCAAGACATTTGCTGATTAAGTCTGAATAACTGACTGGTTTGCTAAGGCATAGATGTCGTATAAGTTCTTTTGATCGGAGGCCATGTATGGCCCCAGATACCTTCCCTTGCTCGAACAAACGCTCTAGGTTTCGGGTCCGATCTCCATACTGCTGCAGGAGATCTTCTATCTCCTCACCCTCCTCTTGTTTTATTTCGTGTGTCCGGAGGTGGGATCCGAATTCGTCCATTAGCTTCGGACTTGTCACCCCATCCCTTCTGCTGGGCCGTGTCATCAGTTTTTTGGAGGAAGCTGTTAACTTCGGAGGTACCATCATACCATCGGAGGTCGTGGGCGTCTAACAACTTTACAGGTGGCACATGAAGGCGCAACTTTTTCGAAAAATGTGCGCATGACCCCTTGTACTTAGGCCCTGGTTCTGCCGGGGAGGTCCTTCCCTCTTTGGCTTCCACCGGAAGGGACACCTGGAGACGTTGCGGTGCTGCAAACACATATGGGTAGTACCATGATCCTTGTATTTGCACTGGGCAGCCTCTGGCTAAGGGAAGTAATCCTGTAAGTTAGGGTTGTGTCGTCCCACTCGGATAGGGGTACCCTCCGTAATAATATGACGGATATATTAGTTGGTGTCGCCGTATCATGCTATCGGTCGTAGCGCTTGTTAGTAGTTTCTGGCATGACGGATTAACGGGGTAGGGTAGGTAGGTCGGGTAAACTGTTCCCGATCCTTTGGCTGACCCGTTACTGCCTCGGTATATGTTTTGAGGGTTAGTGCCATCCTCTGGGATTTTTCCGGGTGACAGCCGGTTTTCTTTACCTTCATTCGCCGAGTTGGTCTCCGGCGTTAGGTTTTGGGCGTCGTTTCTTTTTGAATTTTTCTATGCCCAAGACGAAGGGTTATCCTGGTCTGGACATTCAGGGGTTTCCGTAGTACCCTCTCCCACCCAGGGACCATGCTCCTTCCGTTAGTCCTTTCTCCCTTCGGGAGCAGGTTTTGGCTTCTTCGTCTGCTGGCACTTCCAAGCGCATCACGCTGGCTGGCGGCTGCTCGGCAGAAAGCGTTAGGCCGTCGCCCTCCCGGATGCTTGGGGGGCTCACGATCTCGATCCTGGTCACCATCTTTGCCACGCCCGTATGCAGTTCTCGACCCTTGTTCTGTCGACGGGGAATCTGGGTTTGACATAATGCTTTATTTGGATCATGGGTAGGTCCGGTTTTGAGAACAAATAAGTCCCACGGATGGCGCCAATTTGTTTGATCAAATAATCGCACTATGGCTCAACTGGAGGTATGAGTTGCATTGTGGGTGTTTATCGGTGATTCCCTTACGGTCAGAGGGTCGGAGAGACCGTTTTACGCCGGATGGTTTGATGACTAAGTCGATTCGTTCGACTTAGGGTTTTGATTAGGGTTTGTTTATGGTTTATCCGGAGGTCGAATAAACTCGTGAGAGGGTTTTAGTGTATAGTTCGTACGATGTATACAAATTGTGTGGATGAATATGAATATGCCGTGAGGCTCCTCCTCTATTTATATAAAGGGTAGATAACTTGGAGAGGAGGATAAGAGAATTAGGGTAAACTTCTTCCTCCTTTGTGAATATCTTGTTTCCTTCTTGAGGAGATTTGTGGTAATCTTGTTACCAAGCCATGTCCAAGTATATCGGAGCTTCGATATATATATTTAATAGATTAATTACGAAATAGATTGTATCCATCCTTTGTTGTATATTTTCTCGGAGCTAGGTAATTATGTTGAACGGAGGTCAAGCTCCGTTATGTGTATAAGTAACTTTACCTGTACGAAGATGACTTCGTATTCTGCTTCTGCTTCGGGTACGGAGCTAGAGCTCCATATGGGTATATCATCACCGACAACATTCTCTAACTTTTTCCTTATACATATACTTTTAGTTTGTGTATTCTCTCACGTGAATATCACAGCCACCTCACCTTAAATCCATAATCTCAATACTTTGAATCCCATCTTCTCCTTCCATTCGCCATGACAACAGGCAGTTCGTCAACTCCTTCAGCCACTCCGCTTCACAAGGCATATAGTATCACCAATATTAAATCCCATATTCTGCTTGATGATCTACCCATACGAAGCTCTAGCTCCGTACTCGAAGCAGAATACGAAGTCATCTTCGTACAGGTAAAGTGATTTATACACATAACGAAGCTCGACCTCCATTCAGCATAATCATTCCGGAGCTCTAAAGGAAATAATTACCTAGCTCCGAGGAAATATACAACAAAGGATGAACACAATCTATTCCGTAATTAATCTATTAAATATATCGAAGCTCCGATATAATCGGACATGGCTTGGTAACAAGATTACCACAAAATCTCCTCAAGAAGGAAACAAGATATTCACAAAGGAGGAATAGATTTACCCTAATTCTCTTACACTCCTCTCCAAGTTATCTACCCTCTATATAAATAGAGGAGGAAGCCTCACGGCAGGGATCATATTCATCCACACAATTCGTATACATCGTACGAACTATACACTAAAACCCTCTCACGAGTTTATCTGACCTCCGGATAAACCCTAAACAAACCCTAATCAAAACCCTAAGTCGAACGAATCGACTTAGTCATCAAACCATCTGGCGTAAAGCGGTCTCTCTGACCCTCTGACCGTAAGGGAACCGCCGATAAACACCCACAACCCAACTCATACCTCCGGTTGAGCCATAGTGCGATTATTTGATCAAATAAATTGGCGTCATCCGTGGGACCACCAGATACATAAATAATCAAAACAGGATGGCCAACGGAGAACAATCCCCAAGGACACCCAACTCGGGGATACCGTGATCAACATAGGGAAGGCCGGATCCCCAAGACAGGTTCTCTTCCGATACACCCGGGCCAAGTCACCACTCTACCATATCAGGTGGTTACGGTGCAGGACCTGGTGAAACATCGAATGTTCAAAGCACCACAGGAAGAACAGATTTCCAAAGCCCAAGTCGGAATAAATTTGAGAGGAAATTTCTGGAAAGACGCCAAGACTGGTCTCTGCCACAGGATCGCGTGACAGGACGCACCCCTGAAGAAGAACAGACAACCGGTAGAACTATAATGCCTGGACACGCCCATGAACGTCCTATTGAAGATCGGCATATACGTGAGGGACCTCCACCAGGGGCGGGTGGACTCACACATCCATTGCGAGACTTGGGGTTCGAAAGGCCAACCCAACAAGGCAACGGCCTGCTCGAAGCCCCGTCACGTCCTCAAAATTCAAGGGGCCCAGCAGCCACCCCTCCGGGAAACAGTGGGTTTGCAGCCACCCCTCCGAGAAACAGTGGGTTCGCAGCCACCCCTCCGGAAAACAGTGGATTCACAGCCACCCCACCAGGGAACAGTGGGTTCGTGGCAACTCCTCTTCAAAGGCGCGACCCTGTAGATGCAGATTCATTATGACAATCGCAACATAGATTTGATTATCATTTATGTTTTAGGAACTGTGTTTATAATCATTTAAATAAGAACTTGTGTTGATATTTAATGATTACATCTGAACTTCAATATTATATCTGTTTTGTGTCTTGTATTGTGTTTGTGTGTTATATATTGTTTTGCAGGTACAAGAACATAGATTCAAGGTTTATAAGTGTCGTACAACACTTAAACGGTGATTGAATGTTATGTACGAGCTAAACGAAGTAAAACAAAGGACCAAAGGCACGCCCCTCGTGCTAACGTCATCAGCACATGGGATTACCCTCGTGCTGACATCAACACGAAGTATATTGGTTATTGTTAATTACGGGCCTAATACGTAATTAAGGCCGAAGCCCACACGAACCCAATACCTATTAGTATAAATACAAGACCTAATCTACGGAATTAGGTTAATCGTTTTAGATCTTAGTGAATCGTTTTGAATATACACGAATTAAGGTTAATTGTTCCTTCGTGTGATCTCCTACACGAACCACAAGCCTTGTGCATCTCCTTAGGTTGATTAATTGCTCATTAATCGACGGAAGGCAATAGCAATCTAGTTATCTCAAGAGGATTCCGCACTCTTGACATAACGAATCACATCTTATTACGATCCACGCAACAATAAGGTACCTTACAAGTGGTATCAAAGCCCTAAGGTTGATTACCAGAAGATGTAAGATCGTTTGATTTGCTATTGTTTGCAAATTCGATTTGAAATTCGTGTTTAAAGGTATTTTCGTGCTCTTCGTCGTGTCACTTCGTGCTTACGTCAGCACGAGGTGAACTTCGTGTATTGCTTACGTCAGCCGTCAGTTCGTGTCACGTGTGCCTCGTGTGACTTCGTGTCTCAGAACCTCGTGTCACATGTAATTAGTGTGATTTCGTATCCTTCATGTCACGTGTACTTCGTGTGACTTCACAACATACGAACTCCTTACTATTTCGTTTGATTTGATTTTCAAAAGATTCGAAATGACGACTATACCAGCTGCCGCAAACTCTCCTAATGCCCTACTTATCAGCCAGATGATCATGCATGATCTCGAGGTTGGTCATGGAAACATACCTCCAAAGTTGTTCCGTATGGAAAACTATTGGATGTGGAAGAGACGTTTTGAAGACTACATTCGTGTAATGTTTAAATTTCTGTTCTCTACATGTTTTATATTATGATTTGTAAAGGAATTAAAGGATTTAATGGTAGATTAGATAGATATTTCAATATGCATATGTATAGAAAATGGGTGAAAAGCTTAATTACAAAGGAGGCGGGAAGAGGTATTTATACATAAGTTTAATTAACACTAATACCTCTTCCACACTAAGAAAGTTACAATTTAACACCATAAATTTTATAGCTAACAATCTCCCCCTTGGTGTTGAATTGTAAAAGTTGCATTGTCGTCACTCTCTAAATCTTGGTAGGCCCTTTAAGTTGAGGATTCTTGTTGCTGAGTGACCTTGAAGCTTTCTCTCTGTCTTCATCGTCATCAGTCAACTTTGACATGTTGGATCCTTAAACATTATGTTGAGGTGAAGACTTGGGTTTCTTGAATAATGCGGAAGCTTGTATAAAGTGCGGAAGCTTGGGTCGGTGTAAAGTGCGGAAGCTTGGCTTGGCTTTGAGTGTAGATTCGGTATAAAAATGATTTGTCATTTAGCTCCCCCTCAAATTGCGCATAAATTTTTCAGAACAGAAAAACAAATTGTGCATTGAGCTCCTCCCTCATAAAGACAATCAATATCAATCTTTAACACATTTCTCCCCCTCATGATGAACATGTTTAAAATGTTCATCATGCAACAATGATTGATAGCACAAATGGTGAATGAAATGGTATAATTATGAAGAAATGTCTCAATTAAACATGTTTTGAACGGGTTGTACAAAGAAATATGCACAAGCCATTTGACATCAACTTACTTTAAAGCAATCCTTGGAACCCATTTGAGAACGGGTCCAAGAGACTTAGATACTTTTGAAAAATTCTCGTAAGTTGTGCCATTACGAACCAAGAACATTGAATTCCACCTTGATTTGAAACTTGATGCTTCATTTTGAAATAGCTTTTGTGGAATTAATGGTGATTTGAGGGAGGGTGTAGGAGTTTGAGGTTTAGGCTTTGGTGGCATATGAGAAAACCAACCATATTGATCTTTAAAACGAACGGTATTAATGGTAGAATCCTTAAAACTCGACAACTATTGTATTGAGGAACACGAGTCTTAGGGAAATTGGTCACGGATTCCAAAAAGGTTGGCTTATACTTTTGAAGTGGTGGGGGAGATCTCTTTGGTGGTTTGATGGTGATTGATTTGGTCTTTTGTGGTGGTTGAGGAGGTTTTGGTGCAAGATTTAAAAGTTCTAAAATTGAATATTTGATTTGTATTGAGTCACTTGACTGGACTTTTGGTTTGGTGGAAAAAGAGTTGTTTTCTGGTTGTTTCAGTTGTTTTGGAGAAAGGGAATCGGGATTAAGGGACGATGAAGAATTCACTTGAGTTGACAGAGTTGCAAGTTGAGTTTCTAAAGACCGAGAATAAACTTGAAGTTGTTCGATTATCTTCAGAAATTTTCTCTCTTTACTCACAAACAAAGTGGACTATTTTTGCAA
Source organism: Erigeron canadensis (assembly GCF_010389155.1). Classification (NCBI taxonomy): domain Eukaryota; kingdom Viridiplantae; phylum Streptophyta; class Magnoliopsida; order Asterales; family Asteraceae; genus Erigeron; species Erigeron canadensis. The sequence goes on from NC_057765.1 coordinate 13,173,502, forward strand.
TTCGTTGCGAAGTTGAGATATCTTTTCAAGCGAAACAAGTTCATTCAAATGACTCTCTGTGATTCGATTGGCGATTTTGGAATGAGCTTCTCTAAGTCGATCATATAACCGATTAAACTTTGTTTCCAGAAGATCACTTTCCTTTTTGGTGTTTTCAAACTTTCCCAAAATGAGATCATTAGTCGACTTGAGCTCTTTGTTTTCCAATTTGAGTTTCTCATTCTCAAGCTCAATTAAATGAATTTTGTTAAACGCATGTTGTTTGGTTGAGTAAATCTTTGCAATGCAAGGAGTGATATAAGGTTGAATCATTGTAGTTGAACAACATGAACATATCATATCTTTATGGCGTTTCTCTTGATCAAAAGTAGGTTTTGTAGCCGTGTACGAAAAAAGCTCTCTCAAAATGGGATCATTTGTAAAAATGTCTTGTGATGTATGAGTCATCATCTTGTAATCAAAGGAATTAATGGCAGCCCAATTAAAGAACCCAAATGATAGCCCAAATAATATTCAAATTGTAGTCCAACTGATGTCAAATATTAAGCCCAATTTGTAATCAAAGATTTAGTCCAAAATGCAAATCCTAGCTCAATAACTCTTTTATTCCAACAGATTAATCCTTCATCAACTTCAAAAGAATTTCAATGATAATTCCACATGTCAAGCGGTGATTGGGTAATTAATTCCAAGACCTCTTAGTCGAGGGACCCACTAAAGGAAGTAAAGTCACGAGATGGATGATTTTGAATAATAAAAATTTCAGCCAAGCACAAAAACGTGTATACTACTGACACTTGCAAAGGCCTTGACTAGCCACTATGACAAGGACTAGACAAATACTAAAATATTATCACAATTTTTAAGCCAATTTCAAGCTCAAATAAAAATGAAGTACAGCTCAAATACAAACGCGTGCGTGCTAAGATTCTTGACACCATACTTTTTCTTTTTGAGAACGCGTGGATCGATACACGTTTTGTACCTCTTTCAAGCGTTTTATAGATACACTCAAACGATTGATTCCCCTATTTTCAAAGCCAAAAAAAAAATACTTCACACTTCAAATTTCTCTTTCTCAAGATATGAACTCTCTCTTTCTGGTTTTCTTTGAATCTCAACACCAAAATTTTAAACAAGAAATAGACTCACAGAATCACTGCCAACAGTTAAACACACAGAAAAACTCATGCAAAAACAATAACCAATCAGCCAAGGTACAAGTCGATCGATGAAGGTAGGTGTTGTAAAAGAATGGGTTTGATTTTGGGTTTTGATGAACTAATTTCGGTTTTTGAACAAATGCTGGTATTAGTGAAGAAATTAAAAATGAAGTAATACCGGTATTGAACAGAAGCGCATGCAGCGGCACTGACTGGTGAGTAGCGGCGCTGGAGCTGCACAGCTGCAGGTCCAGCGGCACTGGTGGTGATGCCAGCGGCGCTGGGTTGCCATGATACAGTCCCAGCGGTGCTGGTTCTTGACTAGCGGCGCTCGTGACTCCTGTACATGTTCCAAATTCTGATTTTTTCAGCGATTTGATGCTCGAACTCCCCCACACTTAGCTTTTGGCCAAGTGCATGGTTTCCTTCAGACTATAAAGCAATATACTTTTGCACACTTCGATCAATTTATCAAAATGGAAAAATACGAGCTAAAACAAAAACAAAAAATAAAAACAAAAAATACGATTGCAATAAGTTACTTGTTTCTTCAATCTTCGAAAGCTTGCATCTGTGATACTCATAACATTTTCATAAAATATCACAAATGATAAAATTTAAAACAATCACTTGGTTGCAATTAGTCACAATTTCCTAAAAATGAAAAATAAAAATAAAAATAAAAATTACTGCTTGGGTTGCCTCCCAAAAAGCGCTAAGTTTAACAAGTCTTTAGCCGGACTCGGTCTAGGAACTACGTTGAGGAGTACGGGTTAGGCCTAGGGCCAGCATCCGTTGGTGAACGTTCGAAGTGACTTATAGTTTCTTTGACGTTAATTCCTTTCTTCTCCTACAAGTTTTCTGAGTTCCTTCTCGCTTCAGTAGCTTCATTCACCTCCACATCGATCTGTGTATGAAGTCCAGGGTTGGTTAGGTTGAAGACGGGCTTAATTTCGCAAAAAATTGGAGTTGCGGGAGGTATTAGCGGCGCTGGTGGTGTCCAAGCGGCGCTGGTTGGTGTCTTGAAGGGTACCAACGGCGCTGGTTTTCGCCTGTAGGCGTACCAGCAGCGCTGGTTGCAGTCCAGCGGCGCTGGTTGTCTCCAAGCGGGTGACTAGCGACGCTGGTCTGTGTCCCCAGCGGCGCTGGTTGCTCTGTTTCAGTTTCGGTCTTCGCCTTCTTGTATAATTTGGCTTTTTCTTTTAATGTCAATTTTTCTATTGCTGCGATGATTTCTCCGGGAGACGAGTCATACACATTTATTTGAGCTTTCTCTAATTCTTCCTTTACCTCCAAAAATAGTCCGATGTAAAAAGCCTCTACTTTAGTGACATTATCTATTACTCCCGGCGGACACCTATCGACAAGTTTTTCCTTCCTCTTCCATACTTCGCCCATCCTTTCTCCTTCTCTTTGCTCAAATTTCTTTGTGGCAAATATGGGTTGGAGTTCCTTGTCAACTTCTTCCCTTTCTTCTAAACCTATTTTCCTATATCTTTCTTCGTTTAAGATATCTAATTGTTCCTCTACCGACATGATTAGGAAATCTCCTCCCGCTGCCTCGTCTAAAAAGTATTGTTCCAATTCTCCTACCCTGAAGTAAAAACAATCAATTACGTCATCTGTCCAAAACGTGTTAGGAGGAAACTCCCCCAACAATCTAATCATACATTGCCAAGCGTTTTCCAGGGTTTCATTTCTCTCTTGCTTGAATCAGAAGACAATGGAAGTGTCCAAAGTTGATTCGGCAGACTCTTCTTCTTCCTCTAACGGTGATAATTAATCTTCGCTTTCAGCGTCTGGTGTCCAAACACTCCTTGTCATAAATTCTTCCAAATCATCTTCCTCTACCTCAATATGATAGCATTTAATGCCTACTCCTTCTTCTCCTGTATCTTCTTTCAATAAAATGCTCTCTGACCCTTTTCTTAGAATAATTTCTCCTCTGTCAAAATCCATTGTTGTCTTTGTTGAACGTAAAAATGGTCTTCCCAAAATCAAGCTTAGTCTGTGATGACGAGGAAGCTCTAAGACTATGAATGTAACTTCGAAGCTTACTCCCTCTATCATAATTCTGACCTCTTCCTGTTCTATTCCTTTACACAGCGAGACGTCACTAATACTTTCCAGCCTCATCTCTCTTTGGTTTCCCCCTTTGAGATTCAAGTGGTCATGTAAAGTTCTTGGCATGATGTTGACGTTGGATCCTGAATCGAGCATGGCTAGTACACTTCCAGTCTCGTCCACTTGACATTTGACCATCAATTTTCCCGGTAGTTCTTGACTATAATCATTCCATTCTTTGTTCAGTTCTGGTTTCGAGAAGCGGACCATTTTTCCTCTCGGTCCGATCAAAACTGGCTCCCTGGTTTTCTGTCTCGAATGTCCAACGGCGCTGGTTGACATCCAGCGGCGCTGGTGATGTCCTGACTCATCTCCAACATCGCTGGTTAAGTTCTAGCGGCGCTGGTGTTCACCTGGAAGGCTATCAGCGGCGCTGGTGGAAGTCATAAACTCTTTCATTGACCTCATAAACTCTCTCCTTAAGTCTCCTGAAGCTTTCCATTGACCATTTAACATGACTGAGGGTAGAATGTAATTCTGCTTCTTCCGGTATCCATTTAGCTTGATCTTCTCCATTCAACCTCATATTTGTCAATTTTTCGACCAACTCTTTCAATTTCCCTTCGATCCTTTTCCATACTGTGTCTACCTTCTTTTGTAGTAAGCTCTCAACATCTTCAGCTTTCGCAACATAGAGATCATATGTAAACTTCTCGTAACTTCTTTCCTTGAACGACCCTTCTCTGATGTGATCCACAATTTCGTTCATTGAGTTGATGAATTTCCAATGGAGTTTCATGCACTCTTCCCATGCCTTTTCCCATCCTATGTAATCCTTCTGATCGAAATCCTCAATCCCTTCCATCAGCTGTTCTTGACGTATTAATATTTCTGGAAGTTTTGCTTTCGGCTTCGGATAAAGACTAGAACATCTTCAAAGTTACGGGGCTCCATTAGCGGTGCTGGTGTGATTCCGGTGGCGCTGGTTGGATCTCTCCAGTTCCTTTTTGCCCTTTTTTCTCCCGGAATGAAACGTATCGAGGCGTCCTGATCGTAGTTGTTAGTTCCGGACCTGAAATTAGCTGACCTAAAAGAAGGAACAAAGTCGAATTTAGGGTTTTCGGACAATTCGTACCGTTCCAGCGGCGCTGGTCTGACCCCAGTGGTGCTGGCTTGTGCTGCACGTAGGATTCTTCGGTTTTTCTCCCTTTTTACTTCTTCTTCCATCTCCGAGTCACCTTCTTCAGATTTCTTCCAATGCATGGTACCCATCTTGACTAAAATAACTAAACAAAAACTAAAGAAAAAGAAACAAGAATGAAAAAGAACAAAGAAACACGAAAACGATTAGTAATTTCTAAAACAAAATGAAATCTTAACTAACTTAAATGCAAACAATCTAGTCTTACTTCTAGAAAGCAATAAAAAAAAAATATTTTTGGATTTTTAAGTTTAAAGAAAAATGAAAATGCAAACTAATTAAGTTAACCCTAATTTTAACCTAATTTGACCTAATTTGACCTAAAATGAAATACTGAAAAGTAACTACTTCGTGCCGAAACACAAAGTAGGGTCGAACTAACACACACTTTAAACACAAAATGAAATACTAAACCAAGGATGTGTCGCGTCCCCGGCAGCGGCGCCAAAAGACTTCATGGTGGGGTTTTAGTCTTGTCTTTAAATTTATGTTGTACAAGTAACTATCTAAACTAACACACACTTTAACGAGCAAAGAACCCGGTTAATGCAATATAGCCTAGTGGTAAGTTACATGATCGTTCGCAGGGACGTGTTGCGTTACCTAATCTAGTAGTACGTGTAATTCTAGTTTGTTTGGGGGTTTGTTACTAACTCCTAATAAACTAATACTTTTGACAGTAAAATAAATAAAATCTAACCACGCGCTTTGCAGCTAGAGGCTAATCTGAAAATAGTTTGGAAAAAGCAAATAACAGTAATTAAATTAAAATACTTGTTTGGCAACTCCGATCTCATGGTACGACCAAATACTTTCTTACTGGTTTGTTAGCCTGTTGGAAACTTAATCACGGTTCAGATTCTCGTTAGATTCACTTTACCTAGTTAGTTCACACTACCCATTAAAACAAATTCTCGCTAGATTCATTGTTTTAAGCATTATGACCAAATACTTTCTTACTGGTTTGTGTTACTAATTCATCTTTTAATTACCTGGCTCTTAAGCCATGACCAGATATAATTCCCTCCGGTGACCACAATGCTTGTTTCCAAGTCAAAGGATCGCGTCTGGTATTGTTAAGCTTCATGTTCAATTCACCCTAGTTACTATGGTTCTGGATCCCTCGGTTACAAGTGAATCACTTTTTACTTCTAGTTATAGACCAACTAGTTGTTTTCTGTCCTAGCATATTAGTCCTAGTACATGATCATAGACAATCATCAGAATTAAACTAATATGTTCAGATATAAAACCAATAGCAACATGAATTACTAATAAACATGGATCTACGATAAACAGTAAAGCACACTTCAACAGAATCTAAACGAACACAGTAAAACAATAAGCGTCTACATGATCACATTGATCCAAACAAGTATTCAGCCTACTAGCCTAGCATTATTAAAGGAATAACAAAGTCTGAGAATATAAAAGACATAGTTTAAAGACAAAGAGTAAATAAAGATGAAAGATCTAGACCAAGAGTGAAGATCGGAAGGTGTTTAGATGCTCCAAAACCTTTTTGGAATCTGCAATTTCGATCTAGGGTTATTCTTGGGCGGCTAGGGCTGCTGAATCGGCTCTCTCTTAGGGTTTTGAGGGTTAGTTCGACTTAAATAGGTGTTTAAGTCGGTTACTGATCTGAGCCGACCAACGGCGCTGGCTAATGGGCTAGCGGCGCTGGTGATACTTCGAGCGGCCGTTGGTGAAGCTTCAAGCGGCGCTTGTGGTCTGGAGAGCGTTCGCTGGTGAGCACCAGCGGCGCTGGGTATGTGTCCAGCGGCGCTGGTGGCTGCTGTCTTGCACTTGAGTCTTCGTTTGGCTCCCGAACCACTTCCTTGTGTCTTGTAACTTCATAGGCTTCCTTCTTGAGTCAGTTGATGTCATTTACCCTCTCTCGCATCTTCCGGGAACCTGCACAAACATATCATTTATTAAGTATCGATAGTTCCGGAATATTAACTCATTTAAGCATAGAAATGAAGCCTTTCTTTAGGGGGTTTTATCACAAAATGGACGCTCATCAGTTGTATCTATCGGAGTCCAAGTACGTCTTGATGTAAACCTAATCACAAGTCATTGATCATAATTAAGCACACGTATTGGTTCTTGTGATTAATTTATCATTGGAGTGTTCAAGATGAACTGATGATTTGGCCCTTAAAGATCTTTGAACGTTTTGACTTCAAAAAGAATTTGAATGGACTTTAAGTACTTGAATTGGACTCGTTTTGTACGTCTTTGAACTCACACATATGTAATTATAATGATAATGTGTTAAACATGTCGTTAATGATGATCTTTAGACTTATGAACTTTATTTAGTTGTTTATGGAACTTGTACTTTAATAATCAAGATAGAACATGTCTTTGTGTACTCAATTAGGGTTCGCACGATGTACATTGTTTTAGGTCAATTTATGAACTAGCTTTGATGTCAATGTGTAGCCTTAGATGTGTTTAATCGAATGAAAATAATGTTATGAACTTGGTTTGGTGTTAAATAATCAAGTACGGTGTGTTATAGAACATGTTCATGTTGTTTTTAAGATGAACAAGATCGTATTGAAGTTTGGATATAATAAGTAGTGAGTGTAAGATCGTTTTAGGGTTCAAGGTTGATCTAGGGTTCCGTTAGTTTGAAGATCGCTTTAGAGGTCAGAATACAAGATCGTCCTAGGAGTTTGAAGCTCAAGATCGTCCCTCTGGACAAGGTGCAAGATCGTCCTAGCTGTTCTAGAGCAAGCTCGTTTTGGTGACTAAGGGTTCAAGATCGTCTCATTTTCATGACTCAAGATCGTTTTAAGGGAACAAGGTGCAAAATCGTCTTAGGTTTTCCAGTGTCAAGATCGTTTCAAAATGAGGGAGCTCAAGATCGTCCTAAGTGTCCAAGAACAAGAACAAGGCATATGATCGTTTGAACGAACAAGTGTTTGAGCTAAACCAATCCAAAGGATCAGTTACCCATTCAACGTACCACAACAACACAACACCTCACAAGAACGTACGAGCAGGAATCAAGAATCAAGAGGCTGCCCAGGACGATCTTGGGGTCAAGATCGTCCCAGGGAGATCGTCCCACATACAAAACGGACTGATACTTGAACTTAAACAACACACGAAGATTTAGATCGATTCCGGGACTTGTTAGAACCTAAAACTAATACATATATACATATTAACACTAACCATTAACACTTTTAACGATTTCGAGACCATTTATAACATAAATAAGACGTGGCACATTATGAACAAGTTTTCCCTCATATTCAAAAATGGGGTTTGTAGATTAAAGCATGTTATGACCCAAATTTGTTCACACAAATGATGTTAAACATATTTAGACACAAACCCATTAACTTTTAACACGATTTTCGATCAAAAACTGGACCAGATCATCAAGAACATAATACTTGAAAAATACACTTTTAATTTAATCAAAAACTCAAAATTTGTTGTTGTTACCTGAGAATTGTTTCCAGAAACGTGTTTTGATCGTCACAAGGATGATAAAAGTACAAATGATTTTGATTTAACAACCCAAAATCAAAAGATGAATTTTGTGTGTGTGAATGGAGGCTGCAAGTGTGTGTTTTAGAGAGAGAGAGGTGAGATAAAGAAGATGAAGGAATGAGTTTCTCTCACTAAGTTCTTCTATTTATAGTTTTCCAATAATAATGATCTTAATAAATGTAGGGACTATTTGTGAATATCTTAGGGCTAGAACTTTCATAAATACGATCGTTTGCGACTCGAAATCCAGTATTTTATCATAATAAATTATGAACTCGCCTTATAATTCAAAGTTTAAGATCAAATTGACCTTCATGTGAGCACATATCTTAAGTCTAAAGCACGTCAAGAACTTAGATAAAATTTGAGAAATTTATTTACTACATTTCTAAGGCGGCTGTTACAATTAGTTTATTGCATTCTGGCGCACTTAACCCTTTTATCATAGCAACAAAACAATATCTCACGTGCCCGTTTGCTACTTAATACATTAATTGGTTGATGGTAAGTAATTAAAATTAAGCTCTTAATTAATTAGTTAATGGGTAATTACACTTCGATCAAATGACCCCTAACTATTGTAGTTTAGGATTTTGTTATGTGAAATATCTTCGAAACAAACAATCTAGCTATTCTCGATAGAACTTCTTTTTCGGTTTATATGTGAACTTTATCGATCGGACCCAAAAATGATACTCCACATAGGAAGAATCAATCTCTATCACTAGAACAAAATCAATTCTTGGCTACGCCAAAGGTAAATCTAACTTAATTCACAATTAAAAAAGAAAGTTTAATTTGTTGTTTAGTGATTCTTTAGCGATCGTCACCAAAGGTTTCCGTACCCAAAAGTATATTTGTTGTAATGTATATATAGTTTCTATTATATGCTGATTAATTAAGTTCGTTGTGGTATCTAATAATAGCAAACATTGTGATCGGAAGGTGTTTAGATGCTCAAAACCTTCTTGGAATCTGCAATTTTGATCTAGGGTTATTCCTGGACGGCTAGGGCTGCTGAATCGGCTCTCTCCTAGGGTTTTAAAGGTTAGTTAGACTTAAATAGGTGTTAAAGTCGGTTTCAGATCTGGGCCAACCAGCGGCGCTGGTTGGTCGAGGAGCGGTCGCTGGTTGGCTGGGGAGCGGACGTTGGTGAGTACCAGCGGCGCTGGTTAGGTGGCCAGCGGCCGCTGTCTTGCACTTGTGTCTTCGTTTGGCTCCCGAACCACTTCCTTGTGTCTTGTAACTTCATAGGCTTCCTTCTTGAGTCACATGATGTCATCTACCCTCTCTCGCATCTTCCAGGAACCTGCATAATCACATCATTCATTAAGTACCAATAGTTCCGGAATAATAACTCATTTAAGCATAGAAATGAAGCCTTTCTTTAGGGATTTTTATCACAAAATGGTCGCTCATCACCCTACTAATTCAAACCCTAAACTAAAGCGTGGGGCCGAAGGCCACTGTGATTAAGCTTTATTTTAGGGTTTTAAGTGGTAGGGTTAGCCGACTAACCCTCCCACTTCAAACCCCAAAATAAAGCGCGGGGTCGAAGGCCCCCGTGATCACACTTCCCCCTCGGATTAGCTTTTAGCCCCCAAGTGTTTGGGGTTTAGGTTTTACAAATGCAACTTTTCAGAAATGTATGCACGAAATCAAAAATGATTCTGCCCTGAATTTTGACATTATGCATGTGCAATCATATTTGATTAACAATTAAGCTTTAGTTTAGGGTTTGAAGTTATAGGGTTAGCAACTTCGCTTTAGTTTAGGGTTTGAAGTTGTAGGGTTAGCCTAACGGCTAACCCTACAACTTCAAACCCTAAACTAAAGCGCGGGGCCGAAGTCCCCCCTGATCACACTTCCCCCTTGGATTAGCTTTTAGCCCCCAAGGGTTTAGGGTTTAGGGTTTTAGAAATGCAAATTTTCAGAAATGTATGTACAAAATCAATAATGATTATGCCATGAATTTTGACATTATGCATGTGCAATCATATTTGATTAGATTTAAGATCAGTTCTCAATCACTGTTGAATCATTTTATTTGAATTCACATTTCACAAATATCGAATTAGGTTTCTGTCTTCTTAATCCGACTGTTTCTATCAGGTGGACTGTTTCTATCAGGTGGAATAATCTTACACATTTGACTATTGCAAATTTAGAATTAGACGAATATTTGATTGCTAATATAATATCTGGAAGTCCTTTGTTAAACAGTTTGACGTTACGTTCTTGTAGTGGTCACTTTCTTGATATTAGTTCCACTAGTGTTAAGAACTTGGTTTTAGATGGTTATATTCTTGAAGATGATCAATCTCATTTTACCATCAATGCTCCTTTTATATCATCAATAAAAATAATTGGTAATTTGTGGATCTCAAACATATTGTTGCAAGATGTATCTTGTACACTCGAGGCCGAATTAGCTTTTGTTTTACCATGTTTTTTTCCGCTGGCTCGTAAGCATCATGAAGAAGAGTTGCTTAAAATACTTCTACTAAAACTACAGCGTGTGAAACATGTCAGAATTGGTGTTTTTTGTTACGCGGTACGTGTTTGTATGTGTTTTTCTTGTAAGTCCCAAACTATTGCTAGATGGGTGCTGAAGACACCTCTATGTCAATGGCGAGTGAACTTTGCAACACAATCAATTAATCTGGATTTGACCAGTTTAGATTGATTGTGTATCAGGTTAACTGGAGGTAAACTTATTAAGGTGACAGTATGAATAAGAAATGCAATGCAATAATATAAATGACAAGTATATAAATTGGTGAGACAATATGTATTTTTCAAGTGTATTTTATTTATTAATTGTTTAAATAAAATACAAAGTTGTTGCGGAACCAAGATAATACAAGAATGTAAATATCCTAACAACCTATGAAATACAATTGATCTAAACTTGGAAATTCTCCTAAACAATCGAAACACTTAGAGTTGTGAAATGTTCCTTTTTGCGATTGAGAGAATATTGCACAAGTTCACCAATATTGCAGAATGTATATATTTGCAAAGTTATTGGAATGCTTGTGCAAGGACCTCTATTTATAGTCGAAGTATGAGCATTGGGATCTCAACTTCGACGTATAAATATGGTTGACAGCACACAAAAGTATTGTTAAATAATCCTTTGTGTGTGCTAAATAAAGTAAGACAAAATGTTACTTTATTTAACCACTCTACATCTTTGCACTTTTATCCATAGACAAGATTATTGTCCGGTTAAAAGAATGTAGTGTAAAAGGTCCTCCTCGTAATCAGTGTAAAGCTTTGTAAGAGTATTTACACTGGAGGATTCTCCAGTTGATTGATCTGGCAGATTGTCAACTGGGCTTCACTGCCATTGCCAATCTCTGTCTTCCATTTGTTGTCTTCGACTTCAACTGGAAGGTCTTCAGATTCTAGTCTTCAGATCTCAACTGGAGGAAGTAATCAGTTGCTTAAACTATACGATGCAACTGGACTTCTAATATTTCGGACAATTCTTCATGCTCTCCAGATGCAACTGGAGAGCTCCAGTTTTCAGCCAAAACTGGACCTAACATCTTGTTTTGTGTATTTTTTAAAATCGAATTTGATTTGTTAATATGACCAAAATCTGCAGGCTCTCTCTCGATTGGAAGCAAAAGGATTTGTTTTACCATCAAATTTGATTGGCGTAGATTTTTTTTCACCTAAATACATTGATAATGAATTATTTGATAACAACTCAGTTGAAGGTGTGGATTTTCAGTGAATTAGGAAGACGTTTTAATGAATATTTTTGCTCAGCTTAATATTATGTCTTGGGTAGAAACTTTAAACGAAGAATGTGTTGTTAAAGTTAATCATTTGTGAAATAGGTATACTTTTGTGAAAAAGTTATACTATATATTAAATAATATTTGATTTTTATCCTCTTAATATTATGTATTAAATCATATTTGATTTTTATCCGCTTAATATTATGTCTTGGGTAGAAATTTTCAACGAAGAATGTGTTGTTAAAAATAATAACATACACTTATTTATGTATTAAATCATATTTGATTTTTAGGATAGTGTTTGAAATAGGTATACTTTGTGAAAAAATGTTATACTATGTATTAAAGCATATTTGATTTTTATCCTATTAACATTATGTATTAAATCATATTTGATTTTTATCCGCTTAATATTATGTCTTGGGTAGAAACTTTAAACGAAGAATGTGTTGTTAAAATTAATAGCGTAGACTTATTTGTGTATTAAATCATATTTGATTTTTAGAATACTGTGTGAAATAGGTATACTTTGTGAAAAAGCTATACTATGTATTAAATCATATTTGATTTCTCGCATATACATTAAAAAAGAACTAGTGCAGAAAAATACATAAAGAAATATATGCAAGTGGAGTCCATGTGTAGAAACATTTACAAAATCATATTTGATTTTAAACATTGTTTGTCAAAAAGTTATAGAAAATCATATTTGATTTTGTGAAGAATACATAAAGAAATATATGCAAGTGGAGTCCATGTGTAGAAACATCTACAAAATCATATTTGATTTTAAACATTGTTTGTCAAAAAGTTATAGAAAATCATATTTGATTTTGTGAAGAATAAATAAAGAAAAATATGTAAGTGGAGTCCATATGAAAAAACATTTACAAAATCATATTTGATTTTATTTATATATTTAGAAAAATCCATTATGCTGAACTAAACAAAATGGCTCACAACCAAAATTTATTTCTAAAACAAGAACACAATTTTTAGATAATTGATCAACCAAGAAAAAACTATAATCCAAGTATAAAATTTGTAAACAACTAAAAAAATCGTTGTGTTAATTGTTTTTAGCTCCTTTAGTATTCACATCTTCATTGACTTTCAGTTTCTTCTTTCCACATGTCGTGCTGTTGTGATTCGTATCTCCGCATGTGGTGCACTTTCTCTTTCTTTTATTGCTTTCTTTTATTCCTTTCTCTTTCCCACCCATTATACGGTTAATAGTTCCGCATCCCTTAAACACTCCAACTGGTAGGTTTTTAATTTTTGGCGATTCCGGTTGTTCAACACCCATCATTCTTGCTATCACTTCAGTTTTTTTCTTTTGTGGTTGGTTTGCCATGTCAGTCTCAACTTCTGACTTCAATGATTTAACTTTCTTCAGAAATTCTTCAAGTTTTTCATCATTATTAACAAGAAGATGCAAGCAATCCTCAACAACTGAGGTTACTTCAACAACCAACCTTTGTGTACCAACATTTCCGTTATCGAATCTGTTTCTGCTACATCTCAAATCGGGTGGTATGATGCCCTTGGTCCAACGTCTCATGATGTATCGTGCCGGTATTTCCTCTATATTATTGTTCTTCAAAACACTGAAACAATGTCTGCAAAGGAGACCTAAACGAAGATAGTGTCTACAGGTACACACAACAGAACCATCCCCAAGGTTATGCAATACCTTCATTGACATAAAATTATTTTCAGTGTTGAATCAAATTTCATTTTAACAAAACATTTATTTAGAAAGATGAAACCTTTACCTTATAATGAATCACATTTTCTCCAGTCTCTTTGACTTTCCTCTGCAACTTCTCATTAATGGTATAAATTTGACACTCTTCTTCGGCAGTCATTTGTGCAACTGAACAATCATAAAGACCAACTTCTATTTCCTTCTGTATCTTATCAAAAAAATTTTTTGTGTACAGTTTAGAAGCATGCATTTCGATTTTCAGTTTCGTGTTCAATATTAGAGTCTTTTTTATTGATTCGGCATCTAACTTTTCCTGCTTTGATCTTTGTTTCATCATCGCTGATTCAAATCCACTCATGAAAGTCATCAGATTTGATGATGATCTTGTGAAATGAGAAAAAAAAAAGCATTCTCGCTTTCTGACCTTGATGTTGTTCTCATCAGGCCACACATTGGAGTGTCAATGAAGTAAGCTGGTATCCATTTTGATCTAATTTCAAACATATATTTGAACCATTTGTCGTCTTTTAGTGAAAAATCAATCATTAGCTTCTCCCATTTTTGCTCGAAAATATTTGGTTCCATGTAAATATCCCAAACTATACTATCAAACCTGCTCTTGAAGTCTCTTTCCGTTTCATCTTCAATACTGGGGATTGCCTCTCTTCTCTATACTTAATCAAAAGTGATTATCCATTAAAACAACCAGATTTGAATAAAAACAGTATACAATCATTTTTGATTGGTAATTTGACAATACCTTTGTTGGCAGTTTCTGTGTTATGTGTCACATGAACAACCTATGCTTTGCTGTCTTAAATATATTTCTTATTCCAATCTCCATGACTTTGTCTTGATCTGTTACCACCATTGTTGGCTTTTTGTTGAAGGTTTCCATGAAGCATTTTAGAAGCCATGTGTAGGTTTCTTGCTTCTCATCTCTTATCAACCCGGCAGCAAAGGTTACGCATTTGTTATGGTTGTCTATTCCCGTGAATGGGACAAACATCAAGTTGTACCTTTTAGCAAAAACCATATTCATGCACAATCAAATTGTAATCAAAGTTGATTTGTTATCATTTGCACCAAGTTGCAAAATATAAAAAGTAAAAATTGTATCTGTTTGTTCGATACGTTGCATCAAACGACATGATGTCGCTGAATTCTTCATAGTTACGCCTTGCAACATTATCGGCCCAGAAGATTGAGTGCAATTTAGAGTTGTCAAGCTTATACTTAAATGCAAAACCAGGGATATGTTCTCTCATTTCCTCCATTTTGTTAACTAACATTTGAGCGTCACTTTCATTGATGTACACATTTAGGTCCCTCTTCCAGTTTCTAAAATCATCAACTGTCCCGTTTACATTTAACGAGGTTCCCTTTATGTTGCTGTACAGTTGATGAGCTTTTGTTGGTCCAATGTTTGCAATGGTGGAGTTGTAGACAAACAGCTGCTCTGCATATTTTAGTTGTCTATCTGTTTTGCATAGATGTCTATACTCTCGCAGAATCAATGTGATTATGAATTGCATGGAAATCAGCTATTATGTACGTTCCTGTCAAGTATTCCAAGTCGAATCTCACTCTAGCTCTACATCTAGTGCATTCCATTCTGCTTTTCCTAACTCGTTTGTGATTTGTGTCTAGAGTATCTGTGTAAACCTTCTTTCGTTTTCCAGCCTTGTGACAAAGATAATACTTTTGCCTTACTATTCCCGACAAAAGAGTTTTCTAGCTCCCTTTTCTGATTTCAAAACCAGAATAATAAGTATACTCTTGGTACATCCTACGACAGTTTTCAAGTGTTCCATAGTTTTTTCCAGCCACGGGTTGTCGTTTGTAATCCACTATTGGCAAAAAAAAAACCGCGATCCATCCGGTGTTTGAAATGTTCTTGTAACGTTTGTTTTAGGTGTCTTTTTCAACACGAGAAGTTTATTAGAATCTACAGGACAAAAAAAAATAGTACATTACAATGCCAAATCAAATTTGATTTTCCTCAAATAGTCAAGACACTTATTATTTAAAACATAAAAACCTAAAAAAAATCATATATGATTTTGTATTGCTTTTACACAATGTAGGCGTAAAATCATTTTTGATTTTGTAACAAATAGTTCATACAGTTCCAAAAAACAGAAATCTATAAAATATCAATACATAATCAAATATGATTCTGAATCTAAAAGTAAACTATAACACATAATTTACGGAATCATATTTGATTCAATACATGAAATCACACAAACATATACAAAATCAAATATGATTTTGCACATACAGTAACAAAAACAGAAATCTATAAAATATCAATACATAATCAAATATGATTCTGAATTTAAAAGTAAACTATAACACATAATTTACAAAATCATATTTGATTCAATACATGAAATTTTAAACAAATATATGATAAAAATAATAATACGGAAGAAAATAGATTAAAATTACCGGAAAACGAAGTAGAAATATCTGTATAGTTTTCTACATCCGAAATTATCTCTCCTTCACCAGATGAATTTGATGATGATGTCGCCGTTGTTACCGGAGATTTCGCCGGAGATAGAGTTGGACTGATTAAATCTGCTGATGATGTTGACGGAGCTTTCGCCGGAGATCCAGTTTCAATATTAGGATCGATCGATTCCATTGGTTCGCTGATGATGTTGCCGTTGTTGTTGTCGGAGATTTCGCCGGAGATATCGATTGATTGATGGTTATTTTGATCAGAGAGTTTTAGAGAGGAAGAGTTTCTGATCCGGTTTTTATATATTTTTGGAAGGAAGAAGATAAATTATAATGTATAAAATTACTTATTTACCCCTTCGTGTTATTTCTTATTTTTTTTAATTTTAGCCGTGAATTATTTTTGATCTAAGAGCTGAGATGCGCCCTTAAATACCATTTTTTATGGTTTCTCATGAATCTTGGTTTCTCATGAATACAACTCTAGGTAAGGGTCCAAAAATATTGAAATAGTGATAGTAAGTAAGAGACGCGATATAAAAACAAACAAATCGTAGTCCTAACCACACAAATTGTATACCATAGGAAGATTCTAGAGAGGTTATCTCGTGTACTCACCAAACCCTCTCCTCCCTATCTATCTATCTCCGTCCCCTCACCCCTTCACCTTTTTAATATTATATATCCCCATTTCTATTTCTCCATTCCCATTCCATTTCCAATTCCAATTCCGATTCCGATTCAACTTTTTGATAGAAATGGCTTCTTCTTCAGCTGCTGCTCAAATAATCAACCCACTTGGAGCCACCAAATCTCCTTTCCAATCAAAAACACTCTTCTTCGGCCGAACTAAATCCTTATCCTTCACCCACCGACAAAAATCCATCATCAAGAAACCCCTCCGAGTAGTGTCCGAGAAAGTGGTCGGAATCGATTTGGGTACAACAAACTCAGCAGTTGGAGCCATGGAAGGAGGTAAACCGGTCATCGTGACGAATGCGGAAGGACAGCGGACCACACCCTCTGTTGTGGCGTATACGAAAACCGGTGATAGGTTAGTTGGCCAGATTGCTAAAAGACAGGCTGTTGTGAATCCCGAGAATACTTTCTTTAGTGTGAAGAGGTTTATTGGTCGGAAAATGACTGAAGTTGACGAGGAATCCAAACAGGTTTCTTATACTGTTGTTAGAGATGAAAATGGGAATGTTAAACTTGAATGCCCTGCTATTGGTAAACAATTCGCTGCTGAAGAAATCTCAGCACAGGTATATCTCTCCTAACTTTGTATATTACCTATTCATTTGTTCATACCTCCTCGTTTATGTCGGGATTGCTGTTATATTCGGTTTTTTTTTTTTTTTTTTTTTTTTTTTTTTAGTATTGACCTTGAATTGTTTCAGAGGGTGTTTTTAATAAGTAGTCGTAATATGTTGAGTTTAAGTTATTAGTAGTAACCTACTTTCAAATTTGGTTCTATAACTGTAATGTACTTTATACTAGTCAGTGGTTTGTTGTTATTATCTACTAACACTATCGATATCGCATAACATTACACTTGATTTATCTATATACATAAATATTGTATAATGGTCAAATTAAGACTACAACTATTTGGTGTGTCGAAATTTAGTGTTATAGAAAGTTTAGTGTTCACTAGTATTTTTTGGTCAAATTAAGCCTCTAAATTATTCAAGGTTGTTATATGAATTATTTAAATCTAATACTTCCAAATTGAGTCAAAATTTGACACCAGTGTTATATAAGCTGTTGTTGGTCAAAATGAGTCTGCATATTTGGGCCTCAAGATTTGCCACCAATGATCAGTATGTTTTAACAAAACAACAAATTGGTTGTTGGGTCTATTTGATGTAACATGTGGTTTAATATGAATATAAATTAATAAATGTTTCTACTTTTGAGAATTACGTTCTTTTTGTTTTAGCAGCAACGTTGTAGTTATTGATGGTAAATATATAGTTATTGCTGAAGGATGTAATTAGTGAATATGGAAGTCTTCTTAAGAGACTTTAATTCGGGGTGTTTTAATATGCTGCTGTTGTTTTAAGTGTAATGATTTTGGGTAATGTATACGGGTGATGGTTAAAGTGAAATGTAGATATGTTATTTGCTTGTAAGCAAGGTTAAGTGTGTTTTCAACTAAATATTACATATACAGAGTGTGCGTGTGATTAATTATGTGGTACCTTTATTTGACATTAATCGTTCATTTTTTTGTGAACAACAAGGTTTTGAGAAAGCTTGTGGATGATGCTTCGAAGTTTTTGAATGATAAGGTCACCAAAGCTGTTGTGACAGTTCCTGCTTATTTCAATGATTCTCAAAGAACAGCAACCAAAGATGCTGGAAGAATTGCGGGTCTTGAAGTTCTGCGTATTATCAATGAACCTACAGCTGCGTCGCTAGCTTATGGCTTTGAAAGGAAGAACAACGAAACCATACTGGTTTTTGATCTTGGTGGTGGTACTTTTGATGTTTCAGGTACCAGAATACTGGATAATTGAGTTTCACAGGTATATAAGCCGTACAGTTACTTCCATGCTGATATTTATATCTCCTTTGCAGTTCTTGAGGTTGGTGATGGAGTCTTTGAGGTGCTTTCTACATCTGGAGATACACATCTTGGTGGTGATGATTTTGACAAGGTGGGTATCGTTAAAGGCCAATCATTTCTGTCCATTTATTTTAAAATATTCTGTAACTGGTGATCAGTCGATTTATGAATCCTGTATACTATAAATGCAGAGAATTGTTGATTGGCTTGCTGCAAACTTCAAGAAAGATGAGGGCATTGATCTATTGAAAGACAAGCAAGCTCTGCAGCGATTGACTGAAACTGCTGAAAAGGCTAAGATGGAACTGTCAACTCTGACACAGGCAAATATTAGGTACACTAGCCAGTTTATGGATTAATGATTGTGGCATCATATTTCTGTTACGATCTTTTGCTGATTTATCTCTATCTTCTATCTAGCTTGCCATTTATAACAGCTACAGCTGATGGTCCCAAACACATTGATACTACCCTTACAAGGGCAAAGTTTGAGGAACTATGCTCAGACCTCCTGGATAGGTACTTTCTTTGCTTTACACTACTCTTATTAATTGTTTGCTCTTTACTATCCTGAATTAGTAGATGCCTTTCTGTAAATTTAGTTTGTGTTTCAATTAAGAAGTTATGTGGGAGGTGAAACCTGTTTTGATGTTGCAATTTTTGTGCCTTTAAATATTTCAGGCTTAAAAGACCGGTTGAAAATTCTTTGAGAGATGCCAAGTTATCCTTCACAGATTTGGATGAGGTGATCCTTGTTGGTGGTTCCACACGTATACCAGCTGTTCAGGAAGTTGTTAAGAGCCTTACTGGGAAGGAACCAAATGTTACCGTTAATCCAGATGAGGTTGTTGCCTTGGGAGCTGCAGTTCAGGTATGTGTCCCACTTTCTCAATGCATTACTTGGCATTCTCACATTATGTACTTAGGTATCATTTGGGGAGAAACATAAGGGGAGGGGAAAGAATAGAGTAATAACAATGGATAGTGTTATCAAGATTGTTTAGAAGGCCAAGGAAGAGGGGGAGAGATCAATAAAGCGATATAATAGATTGTGTGTGGATGAACAACTTACGTCTGTAGCTGCTTTTATATGTAATTTCTTTTTCACCCGTTCATTAGTAAATGGGTCAAAACAGCCAGCTTTTTCTATGGTCATTAACTTGAATCTTTTGGGACAGATTGTGTTGGGTTACACCTTTTATTTATTTAGTATGTTTATTAGCTTAACTCTGGTTTTTCAAATATACTTTTGTTTCTAGGCTGGTGTCTTAGCTGGAGATGTGAGTGACATCGTTCTTCTAGACGTGACACCATTATCTATTGGTCTAGAAACTCTTGGTGGTGTGATGACAAAGATTATTCCAAGAAACACAACTCTGCCAACTTCGAAATCTGAGGTTTTCTCTACGGCTGCTGATGGACAAACAAGTGTTGAAATTAATGTTCTTCAGGGTGAAAGAGAGTTTGTAAGAGACAACAAATCCCTTGGTAGCTTCCGTCTTGATGGAATCCCACCCGCCCCACGTGGAGTTCCACAAATCGAGGTCAAATTTGACATTGATGCAAATGGTATCCTGTCTGTTACCGCCATTGATAAAGGAACTGGAAAGAAGCAAGATATCACCATTACCGGTGCTAGCACATTACCAAGTGATGAGGTATGTCTTTCTTGACAATTATCTTTAATAGAAGGGATTATATATATGGATGGGTAGTTTTAAAAGGGAATTATTGTCAAAATGCTAATAGTTTTTGATGTGGGTTGCGACTGGTTCAGTTAACCCATTAAGGTTCTTTTGGAAATTTTTTAATTTCATTATAAATGGTCAGAGTGTCATGTTTGATTAAAAAAGTGATATATATATTTTTGTTTACAACCAAACACTTTCAATTAGATGATATTGGAGGTTCAATCTGCGTTTCTGTAATTATTACTTATATATGACCCATTTGACTTTTTTTAGATACTATATATAATGATCTTTCGTACATATGTGCCTAGATAAAAACGTAAATGAAACTGACTCATTGATGATAACCAAAGGGGTTACTTGGTGTCACACAAGTACATTTTTATTTGGGCTCCATTTGAGGCCAATGGGAAAGAAAAAAAAAAAACTCATTCTGATATGTCACCAATTAAACAGGTACAAAGAATGGTTAATGAAGCTGAAAAGTTTGCAAAGGAAGACAAGGAAAAGAGAGATGCCATAGACACAAAGAATCAAGCAGATTCTGTTGTCTACCAAACAGAGAAGCAGCTTAAGGAATTGGGAGAAAAGGTTCCAGCACCTGTTAAAGAAAAGGTTGAGGCCAAACTCGGAGAGCTCAAAGAGGCTATCACTGGCGGTTCAACCCAAACAATTAAGGATGCCATGGCTGCTCTTAACCAAGAGGTCATGCAACTTGGTCAGTCACTCTATAATCAGCCCGGTGCACCAGGAGCTGGCCCAACGCCTGGAGCTGACTCTTCAGACCCATCATCTTCGTCATCATCGGGACAGGGTCCCGAAGGAGATGTGATTGATGCAGATTTTACTGACAGCAAGTGATTCATCTAATATGAATAGCAGATTTTTTTGGGTATTTCTTGTCTCTTATGAAAGGGGTTCATTTGGGATTGATATGTTCTTTTTGTTTTAATGGTGAGATTGAAAAAGTATAGGATTATGGGATAGTTAGAATTTGAGAAGTGGTTAGACCACACCCCTTGTAACAAACTGGATGGTGAGAGTGACCATGCTATGGATTTTGTTAATCATTGCTTTACATATCTATATGTATACTATACTATAAAATAAATTATTCATGTCTAGATTTTAGTGCTTTGTTCAAAATAAACAAATTATTCATGTCTAGATTTTAGTGCTTGGTTCAAAATAAGAAATAGGAATGGAAAAATAATAGAAATACTATGAAATATAATGAACATCACATAATATTCCCTTCACCATTGTTACTTGGTTAACAAAATATCCATTATCCTTATTTTAACACATACACACAACAATTAATAATTGGTTAACAAAAAATACATTATCCTTATTATAACACATACACAAAACAATTAATAATAATAATAATCGTGATTTTTGTGATGATTCCTTTCTTATCATTTTATTAACATACATATAAGGAGAAATATAAAAATATGTATAAATTTATTATTTTTGCAATTACTGTACATTTGAAACATTCTATAGTTTTTTTTTTTTTCCTTTTTTGAAAAGTGAACATTCCATAGTTAATACATAAGAATATAATTAGATTGCATATTACATTTTATAATATATGCGACAATATAGATTGATCAGATTGTATAGTAAAAATTATTTATATATTTTATTATTATTATTATTAATAAAATAAAAAACTTATTTATAAAAATGAAACAGAAAAAGAAAAATCAAATTCAAATATATAATAACCGTCAATGATATTGCCATATTGGGAAAAAAAAAAAGGGAAACATGGGATAATTATCATTACCTAGTTTGTTACCCCCCAATTTTACGGGTAATAAGGTTTACCTAGTAGTGGGTAATGATTAACTGGATTAAATTTAACCAAGCAATATTAATAACCATGATTACCATTACTTACCCTTCAATACCTTCAACCAAGCACACCCTTACTTTCTCAAAATTCTCCTTATCTATTCTATAATTACCTAAAATAACTAGAGTTAATGACATAAATCCTCCCTATGGTATACACAAATAGTCACCTTTCGCCCTATAAAATCAAAAACCTCAAGGACAGTTCTTTATAGAAGGATAAGGTTCATGTTTCGTCCTTTGACTTGTTGACCGTCATCTTTGCTCCGTTAACACCTTCAAATAAGGGGTATTTTGGTACTTTTCAAATCATAAAGGACCAAACCTGATACTTTTTTATCATTTTCTTTCACCCTATAAATTCTAAAACTCATTAAATACATACTAGTATATACATACATGAAAGCAATAACACATAAACCTCTATTCCTCGTCTCTGTACACTATTACACCATTCTCATCAATCCATCTATACAAGATCTAAATTTTTTTATTTTTTCAACTAACAACAATAGTAACAAATCGACGGGAGGCAGTAAATTGTGCATAAATACCAATAACCAATCTATCATTTGATTTCTTGGTACAGTGGAGTCGTCGGCGATTTCTGGTGCACCTCTCACCGGAAAAGAATAGGCCGCCGCCGTCGGGTCGTCAACTCTATATACCACCTCCACTCCTTCCCATCGATTGGATCTAGATGCATATATCTCTGGACCATTCAGTATACACTCTCATATACAGTAGAAAATCTATAAATTAATACTCGATACATTTAATAACCTCGATAAAATTATAAATTTATCCGGTCCCAAGTTGGGACCATTACAAATTTGGACAACAATCAATAAAATAATAAGATAATAATTTTTTTGAAACCCTAATGTAAATATATAAGTTCCAACAAAAATATAAATTAATAATTCCTTAGATATTTAAAAATTCTAATATTTTTTAGTCTAAAATGAATCTACATTCCCTTGTTATTTTTTTTTTAAACTTCAAATCCATGTTCAATATGTATATATCTTTAAACTTCCCCATTACACTTAAAAGTTGAGACATATAGATGGTGTCTTATCGTATGGCAACAAAAAGTTGTGAAAAGTTGTTGTTGCCGCTTGCTTTGCTTTTTCCTGAGTGACCTATTTCAAAACTACTGTATCATCCTCAACTTCGTCATTAACTGGATTTTGAACAGTATCCGTCATAATTTCTTCGATGTTTTGAACTTCATAACATTCATTATATTCACGAGGATAATCTCGCAATGCATTCACATCTGTTTTGTGCTAACAAATGAATACATGTAATCAAACTCTCAAGCTATGAAGTTTACGTCGTTTAAATTATTTAAGCCGGTTGGATTTATAGTACGAATTTTACCGTGTCGAAAGCAATTTGCTATGGACTCTTGTTTCATTTAGTGTGTTAATGTACATTAGACGTAAAATTTTGAAGGAAATACATGAAACTCTTTAAATTAATAATTTATTAAATTATCGATATAATAATATCGCTCTAAGTTAATAAAATATCATATTCCCAACATTATTAATTTATAGAGGAGTTAATAAAATATCATATTCCCAACATTATTAATTTATAAAGGTTTTCCTGTACATATATTTGCATATACACAATCTCATATGGATCGAGATGATGATCGTTGCTCTCTGATTTTCCGGCCACTACCTCTCTATCAGATTATCTCCGGCCAAGGTGTTAATGGCACTGGGTTTTCCGGCCAAAACCCCGATTGATATTTATATTCACATCTACATCTATATCTATACATATACCTATCTACTTTACCTTCAAGATCTATATCTATACATATACCTATCTATATTTATGTATATGGAGATGGTGGTTGTTGGGATACAATAACATATTGAACCACAAACTTTATTGGGTAACGACGAGTTTGATGGCTTCATCTTTCTTGTTCTTCTTCTTCTTCCCTTTCAATTTGGTTGGTTGTGTTCTGGTGATGGCGTAATAACAGCGGCGGGCGCCTGGTGGTGAACTGGTGGTGATACAGAACAGGGAGATGATGAAAATCCTTTTTTTTTATCAATCTTAAAAATATGGTGCCTGGTAACAATTGCAGTATATATACATGGTCTTTTTTCAATTAACTTTTGATTAAGGTTTGTTTATGTGATTTGTTGATGATGTATTTTGTATCCAAACAAATTGCGTTATTTGATTTAGATGATAGAATTTGTTTAGGATTTGTTTGATAACGTACTGATGATGATGATTTTTATGGTACAGATAGATGGGTTTTGATCATTTAAAAAATAAAATTTTCGTGAAAACTAGAAAACTATCAAAACATATTGTGATCTGAATTTAATACGATGTGTTTTTAATATGTTTTTCGAAAATACATTGTGTTAAGTTCATATCACATTGTGTTTGAACAATTTTCCGATTTAAAACGCTATTAAAAACACACCGTGATTTAAAACTTAACACAACGTATTTTAGGTTACACAATAAAAACACATTGTGTTAAATTTAGATCACAGTGTGTTTTGATCAGTTTTCTAGTTTTCACAAAAATTTAGTTTTTAAATGAATATTTCACATACAAAGATGTAGATACTAAATAAAAGGTAAATATTTGAAAAGACTCAAATACCCCTCACGTGCACGGCACGTCAAGTAGTTAACAGACTTAAGTTGACGGTCAACATGTCAAAGGACGAAACGTGAACCTTATCTTCCTATAAAGGACTGTCCTTGAGATTTTTGATTTTTAAGGATGAAATGTGACTATTTGGGTAAACCACAGGAACGATTTATGTCATTAACTCAAATAACTATAATGCCTTTTTTCTCTCCTTAAATCTCAACCAATCATTTTTTTCCTCTCTCATCCATAAATCATTTATTCTTCAAATTCATTCAAAATCTTTTATCTCAAAGACTGTATATCAACAAATTATAAAAATTATATGAGTGTTTTTAAAATTTCATGTTCTTTCATTAGAGATGTCATTCGATATAATTTCGACAAACTTTTAAATCCGAGGGCGGAACCCGTACGGTTAGACATTTGGCTATCACACTCATACACTTTATGACCTATCACACTTTATGACCTATCACCCTCAGCATCTCACCGCCACGCGTTCCGGGTACTTAATCTCGTATTTCTATATTCTACAAGTATATTTGTTGGTAAGTTTTTTCTTATTTCATAATGTTGAGCATGGTATGTGATTCATTTGATTAAGAAACGGATATCTCAGAAGTTTATGCATGGTTTTATATATTTAAGTTGTACAAAAAATTCGAATTCCTTTACAACTTACAAGCATGAAAGAAGATTTTGCATGTGATGCCAATCCTTTGGATTCTGTTAAAGCCTTTAAGGTGAGTCTGAGGCCAATTAACACCAAGGAATTGTTTTGCTTTATGATTTCAGTGTATCTAAATTGAGTCGTTTGAAAATTTATATGTTCGATAATCCAACTGGAATTGTACCATGAGACACTATGTGACTTTGTTATTTGAAGACATTCTCTCGTCGGCTTAGTTTGAAAATTTATATGTTCGATAATCCAACTGGAATTGTACCATGAGACACTATGTGACTTTGTTATTTGAAGACATTCTCTCGTCGGCTTATGAGACTGTTAAAACTGTTAAAATGGTCACCTTGATTGTCATATATATGTGCTCTCTATTGGGATTGTTTGTGTCACACGATAAATTAGGAGGGTAGGAACTGACAAAAGAAGAAACTAAAGTTGGAGGGCTTAAAGTGTAAAAGATGAAAGAAGAGGGAGCTGATTGCTTATGCTGCTGGCTGTTGGCTATATATACTGGTTGTATCACCCGTTTAAGGTTACAACACATTCCCAATTTTAAGTGATTGTTATCGTTATCTCATTCATACCCAGATTATCATCATGTTTGCTCTTCGTTTGATTCTTGTCATGTAATCATGTGTTTCTCCCTTAATCTCTCACTCTTGTGTGGATTATTGTATTTTCATTGTTCTTGATACTTTGTGTTAAAACCTCTTAGTTTAATTAAATTCAGTCAACCTTTTTGGTTATATCTATGTTCTTGTTAATTCATGGTATCAGAGCTACGGCTCAAAATCTTCACTTACTTTTTATGATTCCGCAATCTTTATACAATATATATATATATATATATATATGTCACGATTTGAAATTGAGCTTAAGTGTGTGTTTTAGTGTGTGTTAATGTGTGGGTCATGAGAGAGAAAGTAAAGATGTAAAGGAAAGATTAGATTACTTGAATGAGTGAAAGGTTACATTTCCAAGCTATGGAGGAGATGTATATACTTATATATAATTTATACTTATCCCCCTTCCATACTTAAGAAAATTACAATCTAAGTACAAAATATGATTTAATACAAATCAACTACTACAAATAATATTTCAAACAATCTCTCCTTTAGTAGTGATTTGTCAAAAGATATTCGAGAATCAAAAGTTTTTAAGCTCGAGTATTTGGTCTATTCTTGTTTGGATGCCAGAACCAGTTGTTACCTTCTGGTTTATCTTTAGGGACCATCATGTTTGCTTCATAGTTTTTTGGAGGAAAATTATGTGGTCCCAAAATATTACTAGGTTCATACTTGATCCAACATCCTCCTTTTCATCGAACAATATACTGTGACTTCTTAACATTCTTTGCTTCTCTTATCATTCTGATGCTCTATCTAAAACCCAGTCTTTTATCAATCTTGCTGATTACTCGATCAAGTAGTTCTTTCTAGTGATCGAATTCTTCATCTTTAGTTAAACATAACAGCACATTCTTGCAAAATTCCAAGGTTCCATCAGAGTAAGAAGCAAGGTCACACATTTTAATGAAGATCTTATTCTTTCTGCTGTTAAGAAAAGTTACTCCAAGTGTTGGTTTCTCAAGAACATGACCAATATTAAGCTTTTCGATATCTGTTGTATAAAGACTTTGATCTGGATAAGGAACATTAATCTTCCTTTTAACCAACTCAAAGCCAATCTAAAAATCTTCCAACGATGCATGTTGAACAGCAATTGACATATATCTCTTCACTGCATCAAAAGCAATAAGATCCTCATGATATCTTTGAATGGCATTGACGTAATGGGTGTAGAGAAAGATTATGTCATCAATAGGCAATAGTTTGAAGTGAGCTTCATTGAATCTGTAAATCAATCCATTCTCTCTCTTCACATGAAAACAAGGTATAGAGATATGAGTTTTTCTTATTAAAATCACTCTGATAAGCACCAAGATCCTGAACCTCCTTTGATCTTCAAGAATATCTGGATTGTAACTATCTGTAAGTTTAAGGAGAGATCTGTATTCTTCAACTTGTTTTGGGTCCTTAAACTTATACATAGCAGCAAATTCTAGTCTTTTTACTTTAACAGCCTTAGTAGCTCCGCAGAAGATACGAAATGCTCTTTCTTCCAAAAATCTTGATTTGATTGCAGCTTGCTTTGGCTTAATGCCTAGTGTAACCATTCTTGCTTGATCCCTTAGGAGATATCCCCTATTCACAAAATTCCACTGCTCTTCAGTCAGTTCTGTAGGGAAATAGTCAGGAAGTGGTTCTTCTTAAAAAATGATTGCTTCTCTTAACACTTGCTTGAAAGTAGACTTCTTGAAGTCTTGAGAAACAGCTTCAGGAGTTTTTCTCAGCTCATCAAACCCATCAAAATCCTTGAAAGTATATTGCTTTGGAGTTGACACAGAAGGATTTGTTGACTCTCCAACTTCACTTCTACTTGAAGGACCAGTTTTAAAGTAATCAAGGTCAGCAAATTCTTCAAACACTGGTTCATCAGTAGTTTCTCCATGTTCTTGTTCTTGAGTCTCTACAAATTCAGGCACATTCAAACCAATATTGTCTTTGATCGCTTCTGCATCTGCCTCTCCTTCAGCAAATTCAATTATTGCCTCTTCCACAATATCCTCATCAATTATCTCTTCTTCTTCTTCTTCTTTTTTCTTCTTCTTCTTCTTCTTCTTCTTCTTCTTCTTCTTCTTCTTCTTCATCTTCTATCTCTTCCATACCAAAAACTTCTTCTATTCTTCTTTTTATTTCAGCCAAACTTTCAACATCTTCAACATTTTCAACCTCATTCACATTTAGACCAAGCTTTGTCCACATTTCATCAGACTTAGCTCTACATTCAGCTAATCTATCAATTTCAGCTTGATCTTCAATCCCTTCTTGATTTCCACTTTCATTTCTTTCTCCCATATCTACATAACCACTAGCATCTTCTACTCTTGCCGAAATAGTATTATCATTAGCTTGACCATCTCCTTGGTTCTCCCCCTCGGGGTGATCATCTGACTCAGGATCATCCCGTCTTGTAGAAACCGAGGCCGGTCGGCAAGACTCTAGAGCAATTAACCATAGCTCAAAAGCAGCAAGCTTAGCATCATATTCATTCTTCTGACTTTTTACTTGCTCTTTCAAAGCTTTGACTTGTCGTGCATGCTCAAGTTCTCTATCCCGCAACTCCAAAGAATTGTCTATCATATTAATCATATCTCCTTCCGATCTCAAGAGTTGCAAAAGATGATTACAAGTGTTATCTTTGTTTTGTTGGTAAGAAGTTGATGAAGTTTGTAGGGGTGTTTGTGATGTTTGAATTGGTGTTGGTCACATGTGATGGTAAAACCAACTCGGAGGTTGTTGGCACACTTGTGGTGTGACCTAAACCAGCCGAAGCTGTTTCAGGACATCCTGCAGATCCTCGGGTTAGACCCTCACCAGCAGTTTCAGATTCAGTGGCTTCGCAACCAGAATCAGGTTGTGTCCTAGATTGTGATAAATCAATGTCCGGGACTTGTTGTTGGGCAACACCACTAACAACACCGGGGTCACTAAGAATGCCCGTTAATACAGCCTCAGGTCGATCTTGAGAAACAACAGTGTCACCTTGGCGTTCATACCGTCGCTTAGTCTCTGTTTGAGGACTGTTGCCTACGGCTAAAGCTGGCATAATGTTAGCTAAGGCAGGACTTCCAAGCTGTCCTAGAGGGTCACACAAAGTGGGTCCCTCTTTGCTTGTTCCGACATCAATACACAACTGAGCTTGCAGGCCCATGTCCCTAGGAGATCTAGACTCAAGTGCACGAAATGAAGGTGAGAGGTGGGGCTGGTCCTCTCTTATTTCAACACCCTCATCCCCCAAATGAGGAGAGTGTGGTGAACGTGGTTGTTCCTCGTGCATATCTGAGACTAACTCCTGTTGTGAGGAGTCAGAATAACGAGGAGAGTTATGTGCATGCAAGAGTTGGAAGCTCTCGACTTCTATCCTAGGGTTGTCATCCCGGCTAGACACATTTGTTTCAACTGTCAGAGTGCTAACGTTTTCTTTTTGCCCTTGTCCTAGCCCGGACCTCTCAACCTCTCTGGTATTTTCAACTCCTCCCCCATTCCTTCCTTGTTCCTCCGATACAAAATCATCTCCAGTGCCCTGATTCTCAACATATACATTAGATATAACATTTTCAATTGTTTAGGCGATATGTTCATCATCAAAATTTGTCGAGGTACCAAACGTTTCATCAATCTCACCTGTGCCCGACCCTTCTCTATGTGAGCTAGAAACTAAAGCAAAATGTTTCTTTTTGTGCTTCTTCTTCGTTATCATCAATAAACCAGATTTGGTTTTAATCTTGATGGGTCTTTTGGGTTTTATCAAAGTCATATTTTCCTTATAAACATGAAAAAC
The DNA here is from genome assembly GCF_010389155.1 of Erigeron canadensis. Classification (NCBI taxonomy): domain Eukaryota; kingdom Viridiplantae; phylum Streptophyta; class Magnoliopsida; order Asterales; family Asteraceae; genus Erigeron; species Erigeron canadensis. The sequence goes on from NC_057765.1 coordinate 13,203,237, forward strand.
GCAGCGGAAGAAATGAACCTTTCATTATGTTATATGTAGTTAAAATCAAATTTTAACATATAAAAGAAAACCCCAAACAATAAGGATCCATGTATATGAATGTCATACAATCAAAATAACAACCATAGGGTGTTTAGAAGACTACCTTCTTCCAAGCTTATGAGAAGGTTGATATGAAGAAGATGATGTTCCTAGAAAGGCCAAGTCTTCAAGATAGAAGTACCTCAAGCTTGCATACCCCAAGTCTCCAACAAACACCCAAATATGCTAGGATTTAGACTTAAAAAACTTTCTCCTTTTGCCTTGTTTGTGCCAAAATCAAGAGAAGAAAAAGAGAGAGTTTTTGCACTTGAGAGTTGAGAGAACACTATAGCAAATGCATGTAACAATTGTGTGTTTCCAATGTAGCTAGTGAGTTATGTAAAACAAGCAAATGCATGTGCATTTTTGGGTGGGGTTGGCTGGCCACAAGGTGAGACCACATGGGTCTCACCAACTCAAAATCCACTTGCATTTTCCTTTTATACAATATATATAAATGTATTATAACATGTTATATACCTTATGTAACATATTATGTATTATACATAACACACATAAGTGTTTATTTTGCCAAATAAACACATTCACATATTTCTCAAAATAAATTATCCATATAATTTACTTATATTTCTCAAGTGCATTTATTTAGAAACCCATTTCCTAAATGCTTCAAGTATTGATATTTATTTAAAGATCATATCATATAAATACATATCATAAGTGTTTGTCTAACTTGTTATTGGGTATGACCTGACTTGGATCATCACATACTAGCCACGTCAATTTAATATGTGTCTTGGGCATCCGAAATTCCAACAATCTCCCACTTGCACAAGATTCATAGAATATTGACGCAAATAGCAAATACCGCCTAACAACGGTTTGCTACCCCTAATACGTGTGACGTAGTGCCATTCAATAACATCATCCCCTTCAAGTCTCTACTTGAAATGATTTAGGTGAATCGATCATTTTTCCTTTTGTCACAGATGTCATGTTAAATCCTAGAGACATAGAGTGATCATTCTCTATTGATTTAACTTTGTAACAGGCCTTAGACATCTAACTCTCAACGAATAAGAGGGACAAATCCCATTTCGACTACATACGTCTTTCACAATCACCTTATATCATACCTGAGCTTAGCCTTATGTACTGCCATGTTTCAGAACAGCGAAGAACCAAGTCAAAGTGTAATATTCAGTGAATATCAAGACCCAATATGTATCTCAGGTCTGAGGACACAATGATATTCGCCTTTTAAATCAAGATTACTTATGATCAATCACAAAGATTCCATGTAGTAATGCTTGAGTGCAGGTCAGTCCAATATTTGTATCCCACAAATATCTATGAACCTTGGCAGCAACACATTGCTCTATATTGAAAACCTTTTGAACATCTACCAATCCAAGTTCATAACAGTCTTACATTCATATTTGTTCCCACAAATATGATCGACTACGGACATTTAGAATAACTAATTTATTCATGGATTTAAACATGCAAAAAAAAATGGAACATAACACACTTTAAATGCATAATACCAATATTCATATAAAAGTGTTAACAAATACAAACGTTCCGATATCCAAATACATAAAATAGATCAAATCCAATCACTAGAATATCGAAGTCCCATGGCACAAGTATGACTTTCATGCTTAGGCCTTTCAAGGAGCTTCGTGAGTGGGTCCGCAATATTTTGATCGGTGTGAACTTTGCGAATACATATCTTTCCCTTTTCAACTTCATCCCTTATGTAGTTGAATCTCCGCTCAATGTGTCTAGTCTTTTGATGCGCACGAGGTTCTTTGATTTGAGCAATTGCGCCCTCGTTATCACAAAGGATTTCTAGGGGTTCTTGAATGGAAGGAACAACCCCTAGATCGGCAATGAATTTCTTCAACCATGCAGCCTCTTTTGCTGCCAAAGAGGCGGCGATGTATTCTGACTCTGTAGTGGACAATGCAACCACATCTTGCTTCGAGCTTTTCCAAGAAACAGCTCCTCCATTTAGAATGAAGATGTACCCCGATTGTGATCGAGAATCATCTCGATCAGTTTGGAAACTCGCATCCGTGTAACCCTTTACAACGAGCTCCTCCTCACCAGATCCATATATTAAGAACATATCTTTAGTATTTCTAAGATATTTCAATATATTCTTGACAGCCATCCAATGACTATCTCCTGGATTTTGCTGGTATCTACTTGTCATGCTCAAAGCGCATGACACGTCCGGTCTCGTGCATATCATAGCATACATGATGGATCCTATAGCAGATGCATATGGGATTCCATTCATTTTCTCTTGCTCAACTTTTGAGCTAGGAGATTGAGAAGTGCTCAATATAGTTCCTCTTTGAATAGGTACTAAACCTTTCTTAGAGTTTTCCATCTTGAACCTTTTCAAGATTTTATCTATGTATGCACTTTGATTCAAACCTATTAAGCGCCTTGATCTATCCCTATAGATCCTTATTCCCAAAATATAGGCGGCTTCACCAAGATCCTTAATGGAAAAGCAACTTCCAAGCCAGGCTTTTACACCTTCCAAGGTTGGAATATCATTTCCAAATAGAAGAATGTCATCGACATATAATACTAGAAAGGTAATGATGCTCCCACTGGCCTTCTTATACACACAAGCTTCATCAGCGTTTTTGATGAAGCCAAATTTCTTGACTTCTTCATCAAAACGACGATTCCAGCTTCTTGATGCTTGTTTCAATCCATAGATTGATTTCTTTAACTTGCATACTTTATTAGGATGTTTAGGATCGACAAAACCTTCAGGCTGATCCATATAGACATCTTCCTCAAGATATCCATTTAGAAAAGCGGTTTTGACATCCATTTGCCATATCTCATAGTCATAATGAGCGGCTATGGCAAATAATATCCTAATAGACTTTAGCATTGCCACGGGCGAAAAAGTTTCATCATAGTCGACCCCTCGAGTTTGAGTGAAACCTTTTGCTACAAGTCTAGCTTTATAAGTAAGCAAGTTTCCATGCATATCGTGTTTCAATTTGAACACCCATTTACTTCCAACTACTTTGGAATTTGGTGGTTCATTAACTAATTCCCAAACTTGGTTATCATACATGGATTGCATCTCAGCGTTCATGGCTTCTAACCATTTGTCCGAATCCGATTTGGACATTGCATCATGGTAGAGGTTCATCAGAAACCATCATATAGCATTCATCCATAAGAAATCCATATCTTTCAGGTGGATAAGAAGCTCTACCAGATCTGCGAACGTTTTGTGTGCCTTGATCAACTCCTTGATCATCTTCAACATATTTTTGTTGAAAGCTAGTGTCACCCAAGTGTGTATCTGTCAGTGGTTCTTGATCTTCTTCAAGTTCCACTGTTCTAGAACTAGTTCCTTCCATAAGGAATTTAGTCTCCAAGAACTCAGCCTTTCGAGCAACAAATACATTTTGCTCATTAGGATCGTAGAAATAATATCCCAAATCATCTTTAGGATATCCTACAAAGATACATTTAGTGGATCGGGGTTCTAATTTGCTTGAGGTATCATGTCTTACATAAGCCTCACAACCCCATACTTTTAAATATGACAAAGATGGAACTCTTCCATGCCATATTTCAAAAGGTGTTCTCTCCACTTTCTTGGTTGGAGCCATATTTAAAATTTGGGCAGCAGAGATTATGGCATAACCCCAAAATGACAGAGGTAGTGAGCTTTTGCTCATCATAGAACGAACCATATCTAATAGGGTTCGATTCCTCCTTTCAGACACACCATTATGTTGTGGTGTTCCAGGGGGAGTTAGTTGTGAGATTATCCCACAACTTCTAAGATGATATTGAAAAGCATCACTTAGGTATTCACCTCCTCTATCAGAACGAAGAATTTTTATTGTCTTGCTGAGTTGGTTTTCTACTTCATTCTTGAAAATTTTGAACACTTCAAAAGCTTCACTCTTGTGTTTTAATAAGTACACATAACCGTAACGACTATAGTCATCGGTGAATGTAATGAAGTATCTTTCACCATTCCTAGTCATTGGCTTAAAAGGACCACATACATCCGAATGTATGATACCTAATAAATCTTTTGCCCTTTCATTAGTGCCATTGAAAGGTGCCTTAGTCATCTTGCCTTGTAAACAAGATTCACATACATCAAATGAATCATTTGATTTTGTTTTCAAAAGACCATTCTTTTGAAGTGTTAGTACGCGATTCTTATTTATATGGCCAAGACGACAATGCCAAATATAGGTTTCACTTAAATCTAATTTAAGTTTCTTGGTGGTAGCTTGGTACATTGAGTTGTCATATGTTGTGCTTTCATGAACCAATTCATAAATACCATTTCTAGGCATGGCTTTAAAATAAAATACATCATTCATAGAAATATGGATATCATTGTTAACAAATTTAAAATCATATCCAACATGTCTTAAACGGGAAACTGAAATAATGTTCCTAGTTAAACTAGGTGCATACAAAACATTGTTCAATACAATTTCCAAACCATTTGGTAGTTTCAAAAGATAGTCTCCTTGGGCTTCAACTTGTACTTTCGCACCATTGCCCATAAAGAGACTAATGTCCCCTTCTTGATGTTCCTTTTTCTTATGAACCCCTGTAACATATTACAAATATGAGTTCCACATCCGGTATCCAATACCCATATGTAAGAAAAAACAGTATTAAGCTCAATATATATCATAAATATTGTACCTGAGGTTTGCCCTGCATCCCTCTTAGCTTTCAACTCTTTGAGATAGGTTGGACAATTACGCTTCCAATGTCCTACCTCCCCACACTCAAAGCATGGGTCATTGACAGCAACCTTTTGCTTCTTCGTTTTTGGAGTATCCATTTTTGCCTTTCCTGTTCCTCTGTTGTTCCTTTTGTTGTTTCCCTTTCCTTTAGCAACATTTGCCTTTGGTCCGGGGTTGGCCCTTTTCTTTCCGCCTTCATTGATCATGTGAACGGGTTGAACCTTTCCTCCCATGCTAGCCTCGGCCGTTTTGAGCATCCCATGGAGCTCGGAAACGGTTTTGTCCCATCCGTTCATGTTATAATTTAACACGAAGGTCTCAAATCTCTTAGATAAGGAGTTGAGGATCAAATCCGTAGCCAACTCGGTTGAAACGGGACAATTTAGCCTTTCGAGGCGATCAATGTAGCTTTTCATTTTAAGAACATAAGTTGAGACGGGTTGAGAATCATCCATATGACATGCATGAAGCGCTCGAACCGTTTCGAAGCGTTCAACCCTTGCCTTTTGTTGGAACATTTCCTTGAGTTGGGTAATCATGTCGTATGCCCCATGGTGCTCGAACTCCTTTTGGAGTTCGGGAGTCATACTCGCCAACATTATGCAACTAACTTGCACGGAGTCATCGACATATTTAACCCAATCATTGTAGGCATCAACATTTGTTTCTTCGGGCTCATCGGGAATAGGATCGTCTAGTATATAGGATTTCTTTTCATGCTTGAGAACAATTCTCAAGTTACGAAACCAATCCACAAAGTTGTTTTGGTTAAGACGCTCCTTTTCAAGGATGGATCTTAGTGAAAAATTATGGACGTTTGGGTTGGGGTTGATTGGATTGTTAGCGGCCATCTACAAGATTAACAAAGTCTTTATTAGTATTTTCGATATCAAATATAAATTTTAATTGTTAATACCCTTTTATGTCTCATGGACAATTAATAATTAAAATCTAGAATTCAATGTTATATTTAAATGATGGTTAGGTGACCTTTATCCCATTATTTAAATTAACAAGGTAGTCAACGTTTGACAATTGTAACATTTTACAATTTCTAGTGGTATGGGATCGGTTTTAACATCTTATGTTAAGTCGGCATATTTAATCCCATCAACGCCTTTGGTTACCATGCTTCGGTGACCCTAATCACATGGCTTCCAAGTCAAGTTGTCTCACTTATACACACATGTAAATTTATCTATACAAATGGTTAGGTGACCTTTATCCCACAAGTATAATGAATTTACCTTAACTTATAAGTTCCCTCAAGGTAGTTAGGTGACCTTTATCCTACAAAGAGTTCCCAAATAATTAAGTGTTGTATAAAAGATGGCGTTTTAACTTGTTTTTAAAGGGTCGTTTGAGTTTTTATATTCTAGTTAAAACTTTGTATCATGATGATAATTTTGAAATCCATATTTCAAAGTTCTTTTATAAAATCCATTTTTATAATTGTAGCCATTAACTTTTAATAAAAACCATTTTATTTTACCAAGTTAATGTCAATTTTAAAACCAATTTTTAAACTTTTATGTATGTCATTTAGTTTGTAGTTTTGAACATCCACATGACAATATTATCAAACAACCACACAAACATGACAAACATAATAATAAGTGCACAACATTAGCCAACTAATTTGACCACACTTGTTAGCCGAAACAAGTGTGTCAAAAGGTCCCAACCTAAGGGACAAAGTGACACAAAATTTATGTCAATGAACTCCCACTTGATCTTGCATCCAAATGCTTCAAGTAATCTTTTGTGATGTGATTTGAATGTCTTTCTTCACTCTTCCTTTTGGCCTCCAAAACAGCCCCTAAACTCTTTAAAGCCTTCTTGGAGATTACATTTACAAGAAAAAATGCAACTAGTCTACTTATTACATTCCAAATGAAATAAATAAAATTACATAACCAAATGAATGAAGAAAATCCTATTTAACTATTACAACCATTGAATAATTAAATAAAATACAAACACATCCACATATCACAAACAATCACAAAGTCTTTTGGCTAAGTTGTGACACTATAATACACAAACAAAAATCAACTTTTGATGCATACATCCATATAACCGGCTCTAGATGCCATTGATGGGTCTTTTGGGTTTTATCAAAGTCATATTTTCCTTATAAACATGAAAAACACAGCGGAAGAAATGAACCTTTCATTATGTTATATGTAGTTAAAATCAAATTTTAACATATAAAAGAAAACCCCAAACAATAAGGATCCATGTATATGAATGTCATACAATCAAAATAACAACCATAGGGTGTTTAGAAGACTACCTTCTTCCAAGCTTATGAGAAGGTTGATATGAAGAAGATGATGTTCCTAGAAAGGCCAAGTCTTCAAGATAGAAGTACCTCAAGCTTGCATACCCCAAGTCTCCAACAAACACCCAAATATGCTAGGATTTAGACTTAAAAAAACTTTCTCCTTTTGCCTTGTTTGTGCCAAAATCAAGAGAAGAAAAAGAGAGAGTTTTTGCACTTGAGAGTTGAGAGAACACTATAGCAAATGCATGTAACAATTGTGTGTTTCCAATGTAGCTAGTGGGTTATGTAAAACAAGCAAATGCATGTGCATTTTGGGTGGGGTTGGCTGGCCACAAGGTGAGACCACATGGGTCTCACCAACTCAAAATCCACTTGCATTTTCCTTTTATACAATATATATAAATGTATTATAACATGTTATATACCTTATGTAACATATTATGTATTATACATAACACACATAAGTGTTTATTTTGCCAAATAAACACATTCACATATTTCTCAAAATAAATTATCCATATAATTTACTTATATTTCTCAAGTGCATTTATTTAGAAACCCATTTCCTAAATGCTTCAAGTATTGATATTTATTTAAAGATCATATCATATAAATACATATCATAAGTGTTTGTCTAACTTGTTATTGGGTATGACCTGACTTGGATCATCACATACTAGCCACGTCAATTTAATATGTGTCTTGGGCATCCGAAATTCCAACAAATCTTTCTAGCTCACATTTTCAATCGTCTCCCTGGTATTGGAGTAGGCATATCGGTTGTTGTTTCAACAATTTTTGATGAGTGTGGTGGAGAAAGAATAGCTGGAATTGGAGAAGAAATAGATGGAAGTGGTGTAGAAGGTTTTGATGGAATTGATGTTGTTGATTGAGATGGTGGTGGTGTTGTTTGAGAAGATGAAATGATTGGTGTGATAGGAGATTCATGAGCATGTTCTTCTTCAAAAGATACTCTTTTTGACTTCCTTCTTTTTGGTTCAATAGTCCCCTCTCTGCTAACCCCTCTTTTTCTTTTAGTATTCCTAGGACCCTCACTTGGCAACCTATGCACAATTTGGGTAGGAGTCTGTCTGCTTTCAGACCCCAATACCGTGTCTATCTACTCTCTATAAGTCCTAAGATGAGGACTATTGGTCGGTACCAAGTTAAACAAAAATGGTGGAATTGGAAAGAAATTTGCAACTTTACTTCCCGTGCCTCTTATATTTGATTTGTACATGGAAATAACACACTTGAAACTATTTTCAAGTTTCGGGATCTCATCAGTTGTATCAAGAACATCTTCAATGAGCAGAGTGAAGAATCGAATGTATGGGATGTACTTTCTTTCTTGTTTATCTTTGGCTTTGACAACTTGAGCCAATTTCTCCCAGATAATCTTCGCATAATCACATTCCACATTATGAGTGACTGCATAGTATAATGACAAAGAATTTTGTGTCATGGCATGTATTCCCTTTTGAGAAGGCATCAAGCAGGTGCTCAGAACATTATACAGGGTGTGCCATAAAGTAGCCACATTCATTCTTTTGAAATCTCTCATTGATGCCAATTCTCCTACATAACCCAGGGCTTGAACTGTAGCCAACATATCTTCGACAAATCGTAATTCTTCATATTCCTCCTGTTCCCGCAATCCCAAGATAGATCTGAATTGTTCGAGGTTGAATTTACACAAGTAGTACTTTCCTTCGGATTCCAAAGTCACTGAAAGTAGTCTTCAGATTTCTTTTTCTTATCAACCTTTGTATATTCAATAGATTCCCATAAATCAAAGACATATTTTTCTGGAACTATAGCACCACTTGTGAGAACAACATTCAGTGGATGATGATTTAGAATTTAAGTGATTATCGGGAATTTGGATGTGAAAGGAATATTTAGGGCATGATTTGCTTGCATTTTCATTGAAACACCTTCTTCGAACATCACCATCTTTTTATAATATTATAAAATAAAAAAATAATATAAACTGACCAAAATTTGACCACAAGAAAAAAAAATTACACACAACACAAAGAAAGCAACACATTTGAACAATTTAGACACATTATTTGCACAAAGAGAATATTTCGTACATATATCAAAAATAAGACAACAAAGGTAGTACATAAAGGCGTTCAATACCTTGCTTCTCTCCCTAATACATATAAGAAACATGACAATTTATAGAATCACATAGGTATTAAGAGTTAAGACAACAAAGGTAGTACACAAAGGCGTTCGATACCTTGATTCTTACCCTAATACCAATGAAAATTATAAATGACCACACATAAGACAAATATAGACAAGTACTTTACCAAAACAAACTTGACACATACTAAGTAAAGAAAAATATAAGAAAAATCTAAAGTTAAGATTTGATTTCATGTGTTTGCCGAGCTATGATCTCGGCAAACAACATGTTTTGGAGAAACATGTTGTCCCGAAAGACACTTAATGGAAAAATTGATTTTGAAATCTTGTTATATTTGCCGAGCTTAAACCTTGGCAAACAAAAGAAATGTACGTTTAAACCATCAGTTTTGCAAAGTGTATAAAGTCTATTGAATGCCGAGCAATTACTTCGGCAAATAGGCTAATTCAATTTGACTTCATGGAAATGTATAAAAAGTCCTTTGATTTGAACAACAAGAATATTGCCAAACGTTAAAGGATCATGAAAAATAAAAACTTGAGCTCGATTTATGCAAAAATGGTGTTAGTGTGTGAAAAGGTGTAAGTGTGTGTATGGAGGTTGAAGATGAAGGTTAGAGAGAAAGTGTGTGTAATGATTGGAATAAATTAAGAAAAATAGTGAAAAGCTCACAATTAATGTGTGGAAGGGGGCTATTTATATCATAAATCTAAGTTTCACTAATGCCCCTTCCACCTCTAAAATATTTACATTTTAACACCATTTTTATCTCTAACATTCTTCCCCTTGGTGTTGAAATGTAATTCATGCACGACATCATCTATAAATACAAATTTGTTGATGAAGGTCTTCAAAGCTTTCTCATTGTCTTCAAGATCTTCCATCAAACTTGACTTTACGTCCTTTATCATCAATAAATCTTGAAATTGTCATGCAATGAATCTTTTCAGAGTAAATGCACTGCGGAAAATGGATTTGGCTTTTGAGCTTTTGAACCACTTTCCGGAAGCTTGATCTTGGCTCTTTTGGATTTAAACATGAAAGCCTCTTCTTGACACTCTTAACTTTGTCACACTTCCCCTTAATTAATGAATCTTTCTCTTAAAGCATTTGGACAAGCATCTTTTTCATCACAAACTTCCCCTCGATCAAACAATCATATTTGCATACCACCAACGCTTATGTATAAGGTGTACCCGCGGCGTACCCACCACGTTGGCGATAACTATCTTCAAAGAATAATTTGGGGGCCACTTTAGTCAACAATTTATCTTTCTTCCCCTCAACTGATGAATTCTTCTTTCTCCCCATCAAAATTCAAGAAAGCACACACACTTGTTCGACTTCATTGTTCTCTTTCTTCCCCTCATGATGAATGTGTGGCTACATGTTCATCATGTTTCTTTGAAGTCGAAATTGGGGAATCAACCATTATGAAGTAGTAGTCCAATAAACAACATCTTTAGCCCGGGTTATACACTGGCATGTGTATAAGCCATTTTCATCGAATCACTTACAAACAACCTTTGGGACCCATTTTTGTGTAGGCCCAACGGTTTTTGTCTTGGCATTCCAAATGTACGTGTCATCGATTCGACGATTTGAGTTTGAAGTCCACGGAGGGTGAAAACTCGAAGTCGTTGAAAAGTTGAGTTTTCGTGGACGCAGTGGAGAGGATGAGTCATTCACTTTTGGCATATGAATTGTTTTAGGTGCAAGATTGTAGAGTTACCAAAATGAGTATTTGATTGTCTTTTTCTCAATTGACTTTTGTTTGTAAACTGATTTCCATGTGAGCTTAGGCAACTGAGCTTTGGCTTGTAAGATGAAAGCTGTATTGTCTTCAAAAGATAGGAATGATATTGAAGATTCTGTTCCATCAATGGTAGATGGCTTTGAATACTTCTTACTCTTGTCCAATGAGTAATTAGTAAACTGAGACATCTTTCGGACAGGGGTTGATGAAACATTGATTTTGGAGCTCTTTGGGATGGACTCAGGGTAAGCTTTCTTTGGAGCATCAAGTTCAGTTGGAAGTATTGGACTTGCATCATGATAAACTGAGCCATCATCACTTTGAGTGTCACAAGATGTTGATTGTGTTTGCAATTCCATCTCAAGTTTAGAGATTCTCTTTTGTAGAGATATTTCATTTGATTGAAATTGCAAACAATTCTCTTCAAGAGTCTTGATTTTGTTGCAAACATCTTGTCTCTCCTTCTCAACTTTGTTCATCTCATCAATGAACTTGCTCTCCATAGTGAAGAAAATGGAGGACTCATTTTGCAACTGAAGTTGAAGACTTGAAATCTTTTCTTGCAAAAATAAGTTCTCTTGATTTGCTCTCCAAGATAGTATCATTCAGCTTCTTGTTGGAAGTTTCCAATTTCTTTGATAGACTTGAAATCTTGGACTGCAAAAGATCTTGTTCTTTTTTAACACTTTCCATGTTGGACAAGTTTAGATCATTTGCATGTTTGAGCTCTTTGTTTTCTTCTTTGATATGTTGAACTTCAAATTGGAAATTGTGGTGTTGTTTCAAAATATCAAGAAGGTTTTTCAAGTTAGCTTCTTTTCTTTCATATTCAACCACAATACAATTTGTAGAAACATATTGAGCACCACATGAGCAAGTTTTAGAAACATGATAATGAATCTCTTTCCAACTTGGTTCTAAGCCTGTTAAATCTTCTGACAAGGAATGAATAAAATCTTTTGTAATTTCGATTGACATTTTGTTGAGCAAAGGTGAAATGAAATGAAAGGTAATTGTGATTGAAATTGAAATGAATAATTAAGAATTGAAAATTTTTGAATTTCAGGTTTCCCTCCAAATTTTGCTGCCGAAATCTGTTCTTATGAAACTTTGAATTTCATGTAAACTTTGGATATCATGATCATAAGAAAAATTTGATAATTTCTAAAAATTTTCACCAAAACCGCGTCGACAACGCACAAAAACGGACCGAAAATTTTTCGAACGCTAACAAACTTTAAATCTCCATCAATCATGCCATTTTAAGATTATGGGCAAAAATTATTTTTTATTTATTTATTTATTCATTTTTATTTTTTTTAATTAATTAATGGAATGTAAGACGATCTGAAAGGGATCGTCTAAGGAGAAGTTGTTTTGGAACTTTTGGAAATGGAACGATCTTGAATAAGATCGTCCTCAGAAAGGTTTGAAAATGTAGAAGTGAAGGTGAGACGATCTTAAAGAGATCGTCTTGGAATCTGAGAGATAAGACGATCTTTGAGGAGATCGTCTTAGTTTCAAGAGCTGAGACGATCTTGGTGAAGATCGTCTTAGAAATTTTTGTGTGAAAAAATTTCCAAGTATAGAAATTTTAAGAATTTTGGGCAGTGTTTCGTTTAGATTTGGAAGAAAGATTTTTGAGCAAAACCAATCAATGATGATTAGTTACCCAGAGTGTATGGTTCCCAACCAAAACACGAAACCACACAGCCACAAACTCGATCACACAGATCCAAATAAGGTAAACAAGATCGTCCTAGGTGAGACGGTCTTGTCAAGATCGTCTTAGGGACAGAAAGTGAAACGATCTTATGAAGATCGTTTTAGGAGCCAAAATAAATCCGTCCTATCAAGATCGTCTTGAGATCATCTTCTTCCCCAACAAGCAGTTTTAACCAAAAACTCCATTAACGACTTGAAAAACTTTGATAACTATTGAATTACTAGGAGTTAGAACTTGAAATCACTTGCAAACTCCTCGTTTTCACCTCAACTACACATCTACGAACAAAATTCAACACAAAACACAACAGATTCAAAACCCAAAAATCGCGCCAAAAAGCTAAAATTCGAACTAGAGATTTAGATCGAATTGGAACTTGAAATTTGACAGGAATGTGTTTTAAAGTATCATGAATCTATTGGTGAACAAAAAACTATGATTTTATGAGATTTGATAGGTGAAATGGTGAAGAACAATGAAGATCGTTTTGAATAAAATTCGAAAAGTAAATCAACGATATCTCCTTCGTTTCTCAACAAAATTTCACAAATGATATACCGATGAAATCGTAATTGAAAAACGCTTCGAACGGTATACAAATTACGAGATATGATCAACTGTATCAAAATCCCACTGTTCGTAACAAAAACGGTTTTTGGAAAGAAAAATTTGAAAATTGGATGATTATTGCACGAAATCAAGCTCTGGATCTGCCAACGTATAGTTGTTGTGCTCTGATACCAAATGGAAAAATAGAAATTTGAGCCCGATTTATGCAAAAATGGTGTTAGTGTGTGAAAAGGTGTAAGTGTGTGTATGGAGGTTGAAGATGAAGGTTAGAGAGAAAGTGTGTGTAATGATTGGAATAAATTAAGAAAAATAGTGAAAAGCTCACAATTAATGTGTGGAAGGGGGATATTTATATCATAAATCTAAGTTTTACTAATGCCCCTTCCACCGCTAAAATATTTACATTTTAACACCATTTTTATCTTTAACAGATCATTTCAAGGAAAAATTGTTTTCAAGTCATTTAAGAGACACTTTAACTATTTGCCGAGCAAAAACCTTTGCAAATAGTGTAAATGGAACAAAAACATGACTTAGAAAACTTTTTCATGAAAAGTATGAAATGCTGAGTTCGTTGCTTAGCAAATGGTTAAAGAAAGCATTTTGAAAATGATTTTTCATCAAAGTGTTTGGTTTGCCGAGCTTAGTGCTCTGCAAGCAGATAAAGAGTCTTTTTGAAAAAAATAAATAAATTATCAACTTGTGCTATTTGCCGAGCTTAGAGCTCTATAAATAGTTGAAGATGACTTTAGATAAGGAATTTGTACCAACTTATACTATTTGCAGAGCTCCATAGTTAAAGTGTGTCATAGAAAGAAGATTATCCCAAAAATATATTATTTGCCGAGCATATAATTCTGCAAATAATAACTTTTAATTCAGCTAGAATTTTCAACAAAAACAATGATTTTCATGAAGACTGAAGAATGCCGAGCTCAAAGCTCTTCATACAGTTGAAAAACAATTTGAATGAGATTTATGAAAACACTTGTTTGCCGAGCAAACACCTCGGCATCCTTTATTTTAAAAAATATTTACACAAAAGCCGAAATTACGAAGATATGAAGATGATCATTGACACTTGGTAAGGATGCCGAGCTAAAACTTTGGCACATAGAACAAAATCTTCAAACTCTTAGACAAATTACCCAGCTCTTTGAAGATTGAACCCAAAAAAATTAAATCAAGCAGATTAGAGAATCTAGATAGATAATCATTAAATATAAACCCTAATCATGCATCTAAACACATCAAATCACAAATCAAATCATCACATATAATAGAAAATTCATGATCAATTCATAGAAACATTTTATCAAACAGTTGATATACAAACTAAAATTTGGTGGTTTACCTTTAAATCAAGTAGCTGATCAATGAACCAGGAAAGACAACACCACAAACTATGATCCAAAACCCAAATCTTCTTTGATTACAACCCAAGTTATGTACCTGATTAAGGAAATAAGTGGTCGGATTTGAGAGAGAGACAGAGAAGAAAAAAAACTGTTTGAATTTTGAAAAATAATAAATGAGGCCCGCTCAAATATTTTCCTTTTAAAAGTCAAGTTCGGGTCGCGGGTTTGGGTTTGACCTGCGTGTTAATCCAGATCAAGTATAAATATTGGGCTTAGCTTTGTTTTTATGTTGGCTTACTTTGTTTTGGGCCTGAACAGACATGTGGAAAAAAAATTGGGCTAAAAAAAACTAATAACAAAAAAAATTATCAGAAATTTAAAAACATTTTGTCTTTTTAAATTTTCTAATTTTGTATTTGATTTTTCAATTTTAAACAAACACACAAATAAAAGGAAAAATAAAATTAATCAAAGATGACAAGTAATAACAAAAACACAAATGTTTACATGCATTTGCATACTCTCCCTCGAATTAAGCATCCAAAAAAAAATTTTACAAACTCCCTCTAAAATCATGCATTCTACCCTTTTTCTCCACCTCAACATTGCATGAAATAACAAGTAAAACACATCAATGTTTGAAACAGAAAATGAACATAGAAAACATGCCATAAATGCATTTAAGTTTGTAAATCAAGCATTCGAAGTTTGGTTTTCAGAAAATTGAACCTTTATTAATCCAGAGGTTTAGTGAAAAGGTCTGCCAGCTGGTAGTCAGTGGGGATAAAATAGAGTTCGATGTTACCTTTCTCAACATGATTTTTAATAAAATGGTACCGAACATGTAACAACCCTACTTTTTAAATATTATATACGTGCTAGTTAGGTTGTCTATGTTCCCGCAAGCCATAGTTATACTTGAAGCTAGTAGATAATGCCCCTAAATTAGCAATCTAAAACTATTGTTGGTATTAAGTTCAACTTAATAAAATATCACTGAATAAAAATTTTATTAATGATCAATCAATTTATAAAGAATAATATAAGTCTCACAAGTTGAGCTAGCAATATAAAATACTTGTAAGTGCCCAACAATTTAACCATCAAGCCAACTAAATAATATTTGGTCATGAAAATACCATGAGTAACTTAAAATTATTTAAAATTCATAAAGCATGTAAAAGTGCCTAGCATATTAGTAAGTAAATATATATATAAACTTAGAAATGAATACAAGTTTATAGATTAATGCTCATGTAACAAATTAAAACACCCAAAAATGTATACATCCATATATATATATACACGGCACATAAATATATGTTCACTAGGAAAATAATCAACTAACATCACATATAAACACATATTACTCTTACAAAACAAATACCATTTAACCTATACTTATACTATAATTATATAGACACTTTTATACAAAAAAAAAAGTAAGAAAACCCCTCCAAATACCCCACTATGGCCGGCCCCCTTTTCCCCCATACACACTCCACTTTTGAATTTTTAGTCCTTTCAATTCACTCTTGAAACTCACACAAAACACACTCCTCACATTTTACACACACTAGTCATCATTTTCTCTCAAGGAAATCTTTCTCCCTCCCTTTCTTCTCTTCCATTTTCGGCAGCCATAACCCAAGAAAAAGGCAACATAGATCAATATTAACTTGTATTAATAATAAGAGTTAGACTAGAATAAGTAAGGGTTACATTAAGATATAGATTAAGGGTTGTTTCAAGGATTGAAGAAGGGTTTTTGGAGCATCATAGGCCACGAAAAGCTGCCCTCTTTTTCATCTTTAAAAAGTGTTATTCAAGGGTATATATCTTCATCTCTTTACTAGATTAATCTTGTTCTTGTTTTTATTAAAAAAGGTTTTATCAAAAGTTCATGTTTTTCTTATGTTTTCTTTTGAATATACACTTGATGAGGGCAAAGTTGATAGGATCTTTCTTTCCATGCTCATGCATGTTGAATCCATGAAGAAAGATCCAAGGATTCAACTAGTTTAAGACCCAAAAGTGTAGATATAGATTATATAGCTTTTAAAGTAGTTTTTCCTTTAAAAGATGGTTATGTTTTTATATATTTTGAAGTTATGATTTCTGGAAATTTTATAAAAATATGGACTTTTGATATTGTGTTGTTGGATCTATAAAAGTTAGCATGAAAAGTGTTGATATATGTTAATGGTTGTAAGATAATCTTTTTGCATGAAAGGATGAACATGTTTTATATAAATTTTATGTACATATTTTCTGGAAATTTTCTGGATTTTCTCATAAAAGGATGTTTTCATGTTGTTAAATGAAAGTTTGATGAAGATTTATTGTTTAAAAGTTGAGATAATTGCATGTTTGTTAGATTTAAGAAGGTTGGATCTTTTGTTGAATCATGAGATGAGGCTAGACTTGTTCTAAATGAAAAATATGTTAATCTTGATGTTAATAATCTGGAAAAATTGATAAAATATCAAGGATATAAAGCTTGGATCAAAACATGTTAAAATAAGCTAGAAATCACAAACCGAAAGCTTGCAAAAATGCATTTTGTGCACACACATGTACCATAATCTTTTGAACATGAAAATATGATAAACCTACTGGAAATATGATATCCAAAGTATAGAACTCAAGTCACTTGATGCATGGAAAAAATAAGCTCAAAAATCATCTTTTCGGGTCAATTTATCACTAACCGAAAGCACAAAATTACACATATCACACTACCACCACTATCACGACTTAGAATCACCAAAATATGATGGACTTACTGTAAATATCGAAATAAGGATGAAAACCCATTTTGAAGTACTTAAATTGCTTAAGAAATGAGGTTTAAAACGTGATTTCGGTAAACGATTTTTGGTCATAAGGTCCTCAATTTGAGCTATACACAAGAGAGGTTGAATTGATATAATTTTTTATTGATATAAGTTGCCTAAAAGGCCTGAGATTTTTGGACAAAAGCTTTTGAGGTGATTTGTAAGAATTTCTATGATTTAATGAATTAAAATGGTAATTAAAAGATATATAAATCAATTAATAAATTGTATAAATTATGAATGTGATCAAAATTACATAACCAATGTTGAAAGTGACCAAAACCTACTGGGGAAAAATAATTATAAGTAAAGGAACAAGAACTATACAATTTAAAGGTAAATTATTAAGTAAAAGTCACTAATTAATCATTAATATTGAATAAATAAAAACAATGTATAAATAAATATATAAATCATAATATTACAAATAAAAAGGCATAAAAATCAGTAAATAATCCAAGTATAATCATCCATGAATTTTAAAGATAATTTAAGAACTTAAAAATAATTATAAGGAATTATTTAATTAATAAATCAATAAAATAAATAAATAATTAATTAAATAATATTAAATTAAATGAATAATTATAAATCAGTAAAATATATCAACATTCATATTATAAGAACAAAAATGTCGAATATTGTTATTAAACAAAGTATGCAATGGAAACTATATATAAATCAAAGTCAAACTACCGAAAATTTCAATGAACGTACAAAAATCGTATAAATGACCTTCACTACCAAATATCTTCCAATCAAATGATGTGAACAATGTAATGAACTTGAATTCAATAATTAAACAACAACCAAAGATGGACAAGTCTACTAGCATACATCTCATGATCTAGCTTACTAGTTCACGCAACATACACTTACGATGTGTATATTTAAATACTATGGTTTAGGCTATCTTGAGGGGCGACACCACTAGGCGAAGTTCACGAATTTGATCAGCCCTCTTTAACTCTCGAAACAAGTGAGTCATAGCCCCATTTCAACTCTTTTATGTGTTTTACTTCCGGGGTGAAAAACATGATAATTAAAATTGTTATCTTTTATGAAATGATACTTTGAAAGAATGTTTGTGAAATAGAATTTATGATGTATGTTCAATGTGATATATGTTATATGATGAGCTTGAGTACTGTCAAAGTCTAGTCACCACTACACTGCTATTAGCTCTTTGAGAGGCCAGTAGTTAGAGAGTTGCGCAAGTAGGATTCGTCCCCTCACTCACATCAGCGGCGACAGGTTGCTTGGCCGCCTTCTACGGTGTCGGTCGTGGGGTGCTCTAATCTACTTTATATTTAGTCGTCTCTATGGCACGACTTCTTTATTATTAATTATTGCACATGATTGACAACATGTGCCTTTATATCATAATTTTTTGGGGCAATTTATTATTATCATTATTTGGACTTGAAAGGGTCTTAGTAGTGGCTCAAGCATTTACTCATCAAATTATGCCTTTGGCTAAATGTTATTGAAATCAATTATGGTTGGACATTGTGTTTTGAACATACGGTTTGGGTATGAGTACTATGAAAGAACTCTTGAAAGTTTTATGGCATACTATCCTTGAATGTTGATGGAATATAAATGTGTTACTAGTATAAACCTATGAACTCACTCAACTCTCGTAGTTGATACTTTTTCTTCATGTTTTTCAGGTCTAGAGCAGTAAGTTAGCCTTATGGACCGCCTCATGGATTGTACCTGCTTGTTACTCGAAGGACTTGTAATGCAAACAAACTTATCTTTTGATTTCGACTTTGGTTATGTAATGATATTTGAACATCAACTTGAACTTATTATCCTTTGAATTTGAATGGCATTTCAAACCTTATGATGATGTTTTATCTTTAAATCTTTTGTACCATGTCGTTCTGTGGCACTTCGTGTTTCCGCCTTAGTCGGGGTGTTACAGAAAAATGGTTTCAAGAGCCAAGGTTATAGAGAATTTTTGCTATAACCTACGTATTTTCAAAACGAGTCGAGTATTTCTTAAACAATTGAGTCAATCATAAAGTATTCTTGTTTTAATTATGCATAGCCTGATCAACTATGCCTAATTAAAATTTAATATGGATGATCGAAATGGTTGTCAAAGGAATATTCAAAATGAGTCTTTTGAAAATGAAGCTTTAAAACGATTCTTGGTGCAAAAGATACATAACCAAATCCAACGTTTGCATTACCTATTAGAACCCTTAGTTAATACCCCCACTTGGCTAGTATTACCTTGTCCACTTAGATAATACATGAGAGCCATGCACAAGTTAAGTTTTAGTCATTTTGTCGATTATAAATGGTTATGTGAGTCGTGAGTGTCGAGTTGGTCATTAGTAGTTTTGATAGTTATTGTTGGATACGTCGGTTGTGGATGGTTATGTCGTTGTTTGGTCGTCAAGCTTGTGAGTCGTTGGTTGAATTGGTTGGTTGTCGTTGAATCATTAAGGCCGTCAAGTCGTCTTGCTATCCGCAAATGGTCACAAGGGTTGTAAATGGTCAAGTCGGTCGTCAAAGGTCGTCGAAGTGTCAAGGCAAGTCGTCATCTCATACCTTTTTGCAACTTGTGTAGGATCATCATGACTCAAGCAAGCGGAACCTCCGGATCAGCCCCTAGGAGAAGGTATTTGAACGGATTTGTTGATCGGATGGAAGAAGAAGAAAGGAGACACCAACAACAAGAGCAACCTCCGCAACCACTCCAAGAAGAAGAGGAGACCGAACCATCGGAAGACCCACCGGAAAGTGACAATGAAAGGTGTGTCGCCTCAAGCCAACCTAGGCGCCACTCGCCATCACCCCCACCATCACCACCAGCCTCTAAAGCTCCTCCATCGCCAAGACAAAACATGGCTATTAATGTAAGTGACAGGCGTTTTCCAGCCCATGACCCATATGTCCCTCCGCGCCTTCCCCATCATCCTCCACCTTCCTTTGGCATGACTCGGGAGGAAAGGGAGCGGATGTGGGACATAGCCGGCGGATTGAGGGATGCAAAAGTGAGGGTTAGGCATCAAGAGCTCATGATGGAGAGAGCAATGAGACTCATGGACCGCACGGTGGATCAAACGAGCGCGGTTGATCTTGATGATGGGATGCGTACTCTCAGCCATATGTGTTCTCTTGGTGGCTCTCATACTTAGGGCATGGACCTAGGAGTGTTCTTTTAATTATGGACCTATCGTAATGTATGAACTATTATGTCTTGTTTCCGTTCTTGAACTTTTCTATTTGTATGTGACATTAGTCACTATGTATTTGGCATGTAGCAATTTTGTGAACTTATCTTGAATAATATGAATGTAAGCTTGATGCCTATCTATGGTTATATGATGTGTTATCCTCCTTGTATTTTAGTTATGCCTATTACAAAGTTATAGTTACAACAGGAAATCAGTTCTGACCACTTTTGGTAGAACGGCCATATATGGAGTTCTATTTGGTATTTTGATCTGATTCTAGTTGGAGGAGAAACTAAACTCACTGGGCTACATTTTATTTTTTATAAGTTTTTCCCAGATCGTCTATCTTGGGCCACTTTTACGTGCTTAAAGTTCATATACAGATTCTGGAAATTTTCTGAACAACCTAAAAATATGGGTAATGTGCTTTAAGTTCATCCAACCTCTTGTTTACTCATAGCGATGAGTGAGTAATGATTAAGAAAAAGGAATATGAAATGAGATATATGTACATATGTGAACAAATGAAACCTCCATACGTTAGGAAGCTTAGGCAAACACGTGTGAGATCAAAAGTCGTGAGTCGGGTCTATGCCATATAATTCTATATACAAATGACTAAACTATGTTCTCCCTTGTAGAGACATGGCCCCACGAAGAGCCGGAGAGGAGACAAGTACTGAGGCTAGGCGCCAGGAGGAAGAGGCCCAAAGGAGGACCGAGCTAGCCGACCTCATTTCTCAACAAATCAACTCCGTTATGCCAGCCATTGCTACTCAAATTGCGGAGAATGTGACCGCCACACTTAACACGGCCCAAAGGCAAGATGTAGGAGGTAATGTGAATGATAGAAATGCTTACAAGACTTTTACTTCGTGCAACCCCAAGGAATTCTATGGGACGGAAGGCCCTGTTGGTTTGCTCACATGGTTCCAAAGCATGGAGGCCATCTTGAACATCATTGATTGTGCACGTACCGGGCGACCGTGTCAAGTTTGCGGCTAGCAAGCTCCAAGGAAGGGCACTCGCTTAGTGGAATCTTCAACTCACTACGAAGGGTCAAGCCGTGATGAATGCCTTGACTTGGGAGCAACTCAAGGAAGAAATGAAGTGGGAGTATTTTCCTAGGCCAGCCGTGCAAAAGTTGGAGATTGAGTTTTGGAACCATGCTATGAAAGGAATGGAGCTGGAAGCATATGCAATTCGTTTCCACGAGTTGTGCGTGTTAGTACCCGACATGGTGAACACCGAGGCAAATAGGTTGAGAGGTTTATTTATGGATTGGTACCGGAGGTAAGATTAATGGTCACGACAGCGAACCCCACCACACTCGAAGAAGCAATGAGTTTGTTAACAAGGTTGGTCAATGATTTGGTTAGAACCGGGAAATACTCGCGAGGCGAGTTAAGTTCAAGACAAGGAGGAGGAAACCGATTCGGTGATCGTAAAGGGAATGGACCTGACAAAAGGCAAAAGATTGTGAGGAACTATGGTGTTGCCGAAGCTAACCCTAACCCGAACCATGGGCCACCTCCAAAGTGAAATCGTTGTGGATACAACCATCTTGGTGAGTGTAGGCATTGCACGACTTGTAACCGAATCGGGCATCTCGCCACCTACTGTCGGAGTGGGGAAAGAATTAGAGGAAACAATGGAGGATGTCGTGAATGCGGAGCCATGGACCATTGGAGGAATGCATGTCCTAGGTTGGGGAGAGCACAAGGCAACCGTGGGAATGGAAATGGCAACCGTGGCAACTTTAGGAATGTTGGAAATCGTGGGAACCAAGCAAACCGAGGCAACAATGGGAATCAAGTTTACCGAGGAAATAGAGGGAATCACACGAACAATGGGAATCAAGGAAACAATACAAATCAGAACCGCGGGAATCAGGGAGGTCAAGCAAGAGGACGAGTGTATGCGATGGGAGCAAATGAGGCACCTGATGACCCTAATGTCATCGTAGGTATGTTTCCATTAAATAATGTCTATGCATCTATGTTGTTTGATTCTGGAGCTGAGAGAAGTTTTATTTCTTTTGAATTTAAAGAATTAATTGATAAGAAACCTAGTGAGCTTGATGAAACTTACTATGTTGAATAGGCTAATGGAAACGAGTATAAGACTAAGGAAATTATTTCTGATTGTAAGTTAACTTTAGAAGAGAAAGATTATAGTATAGACTTAATTCCCATTGAGATAGGAAGTTTTGATGTGATAGTAGGAATAGATTGGTTGTCAAAAATGCGTGCTGAAATACTTTGCCATGAAAAGGTCATTAGGATTCCCTTACATAATGATGAAGTGCTTATAATACAAGGCCATAAGGCGGGAGTCCAACCCAAGATAGTGTCATCTATGAAGGTAAAGAAATATTTACGTAAAGAATACCACACATACTTGGCACAAGTGGTGGATAAGTAAGTAAAAAGTAAGGACCCTCACAAGGTAATGGTGGTTAGGGACTTTATAGATGTGTTCCCTGACGAACTACCTGGACTTCCACCCACGAGGCAGGTGGAGTTTACGATCGATTTAGTTCCCGGGGCAGCCCCCGTAGCTAAAGCACCGTATAGGTTAGCGCCCTCCGAAATGCGAGAACTTTCTGAGCAATTGCAAGAATTGCTTGATAAGGGTTTAATCCAACCTAGTTCTTTGCCTTGGGGTGCTCCAATTCTCTTTGTCAAGAAGAAGGATGGATCTTTGAGAATGTGCATAGATTATAGGGAGTTGAATAAATTGACGATCAAGAATAGATATCCGCTGCCACGAATAGACGATTTGTTCGATCAACTTAAAGGAGCGTCGCATTTCGCGAAAATCGATCTTAGATCCGGTTATCATCAATTGAGGGTACGAGAAGATGATGTACCTAAAACGACTTTTAGAACTCGCTATGGGCATTATGAGTTTCTAGTGATGCCATTTGGTCTCATAAATGCGCCTGCCGTTTTCATGGATTTAATGAATCGAATTTGTAAGCCTTACTTGGACAAATTCGTGATAGTATTCATCGATGACATTTTGATATACTCTAGAAGTAAGGATGAACATGAGAAACATCTGAGAATAATCTTGCAGTTACTTAGAGACGAGAAGCTATACGCTAAGTTTTCTAAGTGTTAATTTTGTCTCCGACAAGTCCAACTTCTTGGGCACATTGTGAACGAAGAGGGAATCCATGTAGATCCGCCTAAGATGGAAGCGATCAAGAAATGGGAGACACCCAAAAAACCTACGGAAGTGCGTAGCTTTCTAGGTCTAGCGGGCTATTACAGGAGGTTCATCCAAGGATTCTCTAAAATTTCGGTACCTTTGACCCAATTGACCCAAAAATCGAGAGAATTCGAATGGGGTGAAGAACAAGAGCAAGCATTTCAAACACTTAAGAACATGTTGTGTGAAGCGCCAATACTAGCACTGCCGGATGGAATGGAAGGATTTGTGGTGTATTGTGATGCGTCGAATAAGGGACTTGGATGTGTGCTTATGCAAAGGGACAAGGTCATTGCTTATGCCGCAATTGAAGCCGCATGAGAAAAATTATTCGACCCATGATTTGGAGTTAGGAACTGTGGTATTTGCCTTGAAGATATGGCGACATTATCTCTATGGCACTAAATGCACCATATTTACCGACTACAAGAGCTTGCAACCCATCTTTGATCAAAAGATGTTGAACATGAGTCAAAGGAGATGGATAGAGCTACTCAATGACTATGAGTGTGAAAGAAAGTATCATCCCAAGAAGGCGAATGTTGTTGCCGATGCACTTAGTAGGAAGGTGAATACTAAAGTGCCAAGGGCAAGAATTAGCCACTTACAAGTAAGAATGTCTCTAAGAGATCGTTTCTTAGAAGACCAAGCAAAGGCCTTTGAAGAGAAGAATATTGAGAATGAAGCATTGTGTGGTATGGAAATGAGGTTTGATAAGGACGATGAAGGTATTTTATACTTCAAGGGGAGAGCTTGGGTACCGAAAGTGAATGGTTTAAGAGATGTACTTATGAATGAGGCTCATAATACGAAGTATTCAATTCATCCGGGCGAGGATAAGATTTATCAAGTTCTAAAAAGGGATTTTTGGTGGCTTGGAATGAAAGGAGAGGTAGCTCGATATGTAAGCCGATGCATGACTTGTGCGATGGTCAAAGCTGAGCACCAAAAGCCATCTGGTCTTCTAAAGCAGCCGGAAATTCCAGAATGGAAGTGGGAGCAAATAGCAATGGACCTAGTGACGAAATTGCCTCAAACAAAGAAAGGTCATGATGCCATATGGGTGATTGTTGATCGTCTTATGAAATCAGCCCATTTCATTCCCATCAAAGAAGATTGGGACACCGAGCGTCTAGCTCGCTTAAACGTTGAAAAGATTGCGACGTTGCATGGCGTACCTTTGTCCATAATATCTGATAGGGATGGTAGATTTACCTCACGTTTTTGGGGTCATGTGCAAGAGGCAATGGGCACAACATTAGCACTAAGCACGGCTTACCACCCTCAAACGGATGGACAAAGTGAGCGAACGATACAAACGTTGGAGGATATGTTAAGAGCTTGTGCATTAGAATTTAGTGGAAGTTGGGATGAACACTTGCCATAATCTGAATTTACTTACAATAATAGCTATCACTCTGGCAAACAATGTGCACCGTTTGAAGCCTTGTATGGGCGTAAATGGAAATCACCCATGTGTTGGATAAGAACGGGTGAAAGAAGCCTTGCTATCGTTGATTTTGTCCAAGAGACAACGGATAAGGTAGCAATAATTAAAGAAATGCTAAAAGCCGCAAGAGATCGGCAAAAGAGTTATGCGGATCAAAGAAGGAAGCCCCTAGAATTTAAAGTTGGCGACAAGGTGCTATTAAAGGTGTCGCCATGGAAAGGAATCGTAAGGTTCGGCAAAAGAGGGAAGTTGAGCCCTCGATACGTTGGGCCATTTGAATTTGTTGCTAGAATTGGCCCCGTAGTCTATAAATTGAAGTTACCCCAAGAATTGGGAGATGTTCATGACATATTCCACGTGTAAAATTTGAAGAAATGTTTAGCGGATGATTCGAAAGTAGTTCCGCTCGAGGAACTACGAGTGGAAGATAAGCTCCAATTCCGTGAGGAGCCCATAGAAGTTCTCGACCGCGATGAAAAGCGCCTTAAGAAAAGCAAGATCCCTATCGTCAAAGTTAGATGGGATACAAAATGCGGAACCGAATTTAATTGGGAACGTGAGGACTTCATACGTGAGAAATATCCGCACTTACTCCCCGAGCAAATTCATTGGTCCACACAAATCCATATGCAAAAGATGCAAAGGACCTTCGGTACTCAGATATTTCTTTGGTTTGTGAGATGCCTTCTTCATCTTGCCAATAGCACAAGCCGGGCAAACATGTTCACATTCGTACTTGTAATCAGGAAGACCTTCAACAAGTTGTTTATCTATTAAAGCATTGATAGTTTGAAAGTTAAGATGAGACAAACGTCGATGCCATAACCAAGAATTTTGTGCAGAGGCTTTTGAGAGAAGACAAATGTCAGAAGCCAGATTTGGAGCATTATTAAGATCAATGGTGAACAAATTATTTTCCTTGTTCCAGTGAGAATATCTAACCCCTCTGTAGTTTGAACTTTGCATTCGTATCTTTTGAAAAGCACTTGAAGATCATTGTCACAGATGTGTCCAATACTAAAAAGATTGTGACCTAATCCTTCGACATAGGAAACTCTTTTGATAGTAATTCCATTCTTGACAATATCCCCATAACCAAGAATAGGGGCAATATGATCATTTCCAAATCTAACCGTTCCCATTAACTTCTCAACAAAATTGGTGAGTAATGACTTGTTTTCAGTCATCTGACGAGAACATCCCGAGTCAACATACCATACACAAATTAGATATTCCTGCAAAGACAAGTTAAAGTGTTAAGGTACCCACATATACTGGGTCCTTGCGGGTGAGAGGGATAAAATGAAGATACACATACACATAATCAAAAACAAACAAGGGCACACAAACATGAATTTATTTAAACATAACAAACAAACAAACATAATTGTTCAAATGTGACATACGAATTACAAGTTTAAACAAAAACACAGATTAAACACAAGTTTTGGTACAAGCGGGAGTAGTTCTAGATGTATTAGCACTATCTTTTGATTTTGATCTACGAACAATCCACACTTGTTTGATTTGAGTTGAAATGCCATCAAGCTTGATTTTTCTAGAAGCATGTAAAAATCTATCTTTAGGAATCCATTTACTGCTACTAGTTAAGCACACGTCACCTGAAACATGAATTAGAAAACAAATTTTTGTCTTTGTGTTCCTGCCAGGATTCTTCTTGATGGTTTCATTACTCATTTGACCTTTCTTAGTATTATTAGGTGACAACCAACCATACTGATCTTTATATTTGGTAATCCCTGAGGTTGTGTCTCTAACTACCTTTAAAGTGGACTTAGAGGTCATCTGAGACTTCCTAGGAATACTAGATGTTGTATGAGTATTCGGTTGTGTGTTACCTAATTATTCATTAAACACCGTTTTTGAAATCTTGTGGAGTTTTACTTCTTTTGGTGACTTAACTTCAGTTTTAACTTTATTTGGTTTGAAGTCACCAGAAGTCTTGAATGCGTGAGAAGCTTTTGTGAACTTTGGTCTTTTCTTCTTACCTTGATGGTTATGTAATGAAGAGTTTGAATTTGGATTCTTTGTCTCAGCAAATTCAAGTTTGTTTTCGTTTTTCTCAAAGATTTTTTCAAAGTCAGGATTAAATTTATTATTTCCATTCATAAAATTATTGAACAGCTAAGATTCTGTTTCCAATTTCACACTCGATTCAGTTACATTTGTTTGACAAGAACTTTGCTTAAATGATTTTGATGTTTTTTCTTTGTCCAAAAATGATTGAAGTTGCAATTTTGTCAAGGTTAGTTCCACTTTGACTTTATTAAGTTCCTCAACCACTTTTATTCGTTGATCTTTTTTCCTTTTCAAACTTTTTGATTGCATCATCAAATTCATTCAAGTAAGTTTAAGTGTCTTATGAAAGCTTAGGGATTGATGTATCGAAATAAAGATCATTTGGATTAACAGAAACATCATCATATTCATCTTGAGTACATTCAGTTCGGACAGAAACATGCACAACTTCAAGATCAGTTTTCAGAATTGGTTTGCTCAGTTTCATTCACAATTTCACATATAGAGCACCCCGGTTGATCACAAATTGGGGAATTTGTCTTTGATGGGTTTCTTTTGTTATCACAGTGATTTTGAGCCTTCAAATTTTCTATGAGTGCATGTTTTGCATCAAGAGACTTTTTCAATTCATCAATTTCTTTTTCCAAAACACTTTGAGGTATATAAGGTCTGAGATTTTCAGGTCTTGGAAATGAAGTTGAATCATCCAAAGGTTTTTCCTTAAAACACTCAAGTACTTCAGGAACCTCTACCTCGTGATTATCTTTATTGTTTTGACACACAGGGCGAGTTAAAAAATCAAATGACTCATCAATTACTTCATAATTGAAGTAAACATTTGAGAAGCATTTTTGTAAATAAATAAAGTAGTTTAGTTTTTATTTTAGCTATTTTGTTTTTATTTTTATTTTGGTAATAAGTGTCAGTTTATGTGTCAAACTAGTTCTTATTGCACGAGAGATTTGATAAGCATTAAAAGTTATAATTCTTAGGGAATTATATAAGTCTTGTTGCTTACGGTATAAATGTTTAAAAGATGGATTTTCTATTTAATACATAAGTTGTTTAATTTAGAAAATGAAATGTTTTTTTTTAAGTTGAAAAGTCAAAATATTTTTGAATGTGTTTCATGTGAATTTTTGAAATTTCATTTGTTTTTGGTTGATAAGCATGCTTGACAAAGATTGGACTTGCCGTAGAACTTGTAACGATTGTTAGGGTAAGATTTTGATTGTTTTGCATATTTATGATATTTTTTATTGTTTTTGATACATTGATGAAGTTTGTTAAGTGTGCTGGTTACAGATATCAAATTTCATTCGAATACCATGTTGAAACAAGTCGGATTGGATATATCACGATTAATCTACATGCGGAATGCATCATTGCCTATTTATTAACCTAAGACTTAGTGTGATAGGTTATAGTTTTATTATCAAGATCACAACCTAAGATGTAAGGTGATAGGTTGTTGATATGATATTTTGATATATTGTAATGCAAACTTACATTAAAATGATTTGCATTGTTGAGTTAAACATCAATCAAGAAATGATCGATTTTATGTCAAGATAATAATGTAAGATTTATTTGATACCTTATTGTAATGACAAGTTAGTGCGGATGATTTTTGATTGCATATTCGAGTAGATACAGGTTTTTAGTAACGAGTATCTACAGGTTTATGTTTCTGGAATTTCTGGAAATCTTCCTTGTTTAAATTTCTGGAAATTCGCTAAATTTGGCTAAGGAATTAAGCTTATGTGGTTTAAAATCTGAAAATTCGAAATCACCTCGTGCTGACGTCAGCATGCCTCGCACTGACGTCATCACGAAGCCCACAAACTGCGTGTTCGGCCCGGCCCATGTGGATTCGAATATATATATATGGGTTATTACTATTAATTAATTACCAATTAATCGAAATTAACCCTAAGTAAATCACACGAACTTCGTCTCCTTCGTGCTACTATTCATTCGCTTCCTACTTCGATCGATTCCTTCTTTCTTCGTGTTATTCATCTAGATTTGTTGGTATAATTCCAATCTAGGATGATTGATTGATGTTTTGACTATAAAAATTAACGATTACGAGTCGTTATAATGCCCGATTTTCGATTTTACCTCGCGTGAACAGTAACTTGGATGAACCACGAATTAGATCTTTGATTTTTGATGATTTGGACTTAAATTGGACTTAACATTAGATTAATTGATGTTTAAACATGTTAAATCTAACAAAACTTTAAGAAAACAAGTGTTAAATCAAGATTAATCAAAGAAATTTGTGTTTCGGTCACTATTCACACGAAGAAAACGAACTAACTTCGTGTTCATCTAAATTGAATTCGTGTTCATCTAAATTGAATTCGTTTCGAAGCAGACGAGCCAAAACCCTAATTTTTATATTCGTTTATACTAACTTATTGTTTTTCTTGTCGTTTTTTGAGGTATACTGGAGCTATACGTACGGACAATTTTACACTTGGGTGATGTCGAGATAAAGCAAGGTTCGACTGAGTTTTTTGAGGAATTCTGCGACGGTGCTCTACGTCGAATGTGGTATACTGGAGCTATTTCTCACCCATACTT
The DNA here is from genome assembly GCF_010389155.1 of Erigeron canadensis. NCBI lineage: Eukaryota > Viridiplantae > Streptophyta > Magnoliopsida > Asterales > Asteraceae > Erigeron > Erigeron canadensis. Next base: position 13,233,235 of record NC_057765.1, read on the forward strand.
CAGGAATTATTTTTGTGGCAAATGGAAGCTTCTTGCTTACTATTTGTTGAGGGCCATTAGTCATCGGAGTACAGGCTATGACCAGATGAATATCCAGAACGCTTCTCAGATGGTTGCTTTGGTGCTGAACAAGCCATATAGCTTTTCTCAGTACATTTTTGATAAATTGGAGAAGCAGTTGAGGTCATTTGGTATAGACAAGAAATTCTTTCTGTTTCCAAGATTTGTGATGATCATAATTCGTCACTATGCAGCTGATTTGCCATTTGACGGTCCTACATTTAGTTTAGGTCGTCTGACTTACGAGGCATTTGTTGAAAGTTTGAAGCACTTGTCGGGTAGAGATCATCCGATACATGTTGATAATCCATCATTGTTCGGACATTTGATCAATCCTAACTATGTTGCACCCAGACAAGGTTGGGAGGATGAAGAACCCATTGTTGCTGCTGCTGCTGGTGATGATCAGGCTCGTGAAGATCCTCAAGAAGAGCGATTTGATCAGTTTGAGGGACTCAATGATGTTCCTTTGTATGCTGGAGATTTGGAGCATGATTCAGATATGGATGCTCTCATGGAGGATATTGAAGATCCTACAAATCTTGTACCACCATCTACTGGAGTTTCTGTTTCTACCTCTGCTCCAATTGATGTTTATGTTGGTCCTTCTGAAGTCCCGGTTAATGTTGTTGAGGATTCAAAAGATGAAGAAGAGGAAGAGAGATTGCCAAAGCGAAGAAGAAGACAAGCAAGATCTCAAGTTGAAGTTGATAGAGAATATGTTGCTTATAATGAAGCCATGGAGAGGTCTCATGCACCTAATGTTGGTGATACTCCATTGGTTGCTGCTTTAAGAGCTTCAGTCTCTAAGATTCCTGTTTCTGTGTCTGCTCCTTCTGCTTCTGATGTTGTTGGGGAGAGAAGGTCGAGACCAAAGTTTATCATTAGAGGAATTGGTTCTCGCGCACAAGTTGTTACTGAGGCTACAACTGTTACGATTCCTACTGCTCCGGAGTCTATAGTTCGTCAAGAGCCAGAGCCGACACTTGTTGCTCCTAGGCCTTCGTCTGGTTCTATTCAGGCGACAGTTCCTGTTTCTACTGTCATGGGACGTCTGTTGGCTCCTCTGCAACGACCTCAGATGCCTTCCACAGGAACTTTCAGTGCTTGTATGCCTTCATTTGAAGCTATGATGCCACCTCAGGCCTCTACATCTGATGGTGCTTCTACATCACGTCCAGTTGCTCCTGTTCAAGTGTAGCTGAGTCGTTTGTTTTCAGAGAAGAAGATGTTAGAGATGAGGATTACAGCTTTGGAGAGTCAGCTAGAGCTCCAAGCTGTTAAGCATCAGGAAGAGATGGACATAATGACAGCACTTGTTCATTCTCTTGGATCTAGACTTGACCAATTCTTGGCTCAAGGGGGAGATAAGAGTGGTTGTAAGGATGATGAGCTAGCAAGTAAGTCAAGAGATGATGATCATGAAGATCAAGATCCAGCTCAAGGTGTTAATCAAGCACAACCATCTGTTGGTGAGCTAGAGAATAGAAGTCAAGGTCAAGATGCTGCTGATGATGCTATGGATACAGAGACTGCAAACATTCAGGGGAGTCATCAAGACAAAGAGAGTCAGAGATTGTTGGTACAGCTGGTGCTAGTACTTCTAGGACTCAAGATAAAGGCAAAGCAGTGATGACCACTCCAGATGCAGATCCTGATGATCCTAACAATGATGATGGGGAAGATTCCAATTCAGGTAACTCCGATTCTAATTTTGATAGAATAGAAAGGGAGATTCGAGAAAAGATAGTGAATGATCCTCATAATCATATAGAAAAAGAAAATCTTAGCAAAGGAAAATCTACTCAGAATAGTGAGTCAACTAAGACTGATTCTACTACTAATGCCTCTACAGAGTCAGATTTGCACCCTTTAATTGTGCATAGACTAGAAAAGAGATTGGGATATGATCCACAAGCTCATATGAGAGCTAGAGCAGAGATTATGGATTATGATAATTATTATGATCCAGGATCACTTAGGGATCAAATGAAAGAATAGTCAGGGTTAACTCATACATCTTCAGAGTCAGAGTCAGATTCGGATTCAGATTCGGATTATGAACCTTAGTGCTAATGATTTTTGTTTTTGTTTTTGTAATAATTATAAGATAAATATGAATGTATTTGTTACATTATATTTATGATATAATATTATTGTTGTAAGTTAAAATAGATAAAGATTATAAGATAAATATTAATGTAATTGTTACATTATATTTATGATATAGTATTATTTATTTTAATTTCTTTTATGTATTATACTATTTTATTATGTCTTGACTTATGATTCATGTTCTTTATCTTTGTATATGTATATCGTTTGAATTGCAGATAAGCTTCAAAGGATAGGTGCATTGGACGATCTTGATGCTGAAGAAGATCTAGAAAGTATCGATGATGAAGATTTGGAAGAAGGAGAGTTCATTACTTCGGAAGCTGATAGAAAAAGGTTGCTTGAGACACCTTATGACTTTGATCGTTTCTTTAATGAAGATGAAGTCATTCAAGTTGAACCAATAGCCGAAGTGGAACATCTCAATCTCAATCCAATCAGAGATAGTCCAGATGAACCTAAGAATGCTGCAAGTTTGAGATTTGCTGTATATGCAAACATAGTTGATGAAGGACATGATAATATTTTTGATCTATACTGGAATATAGATGCTACGCGAGAGGTTAATCTTGGAAGATTTAATATACCTCAGGTGCAGCAAGATCATGAGTTTATTGTTAATAGACTAATTCCAGGTTATAGAGAACATATTGGTTTGATGATACGTGATACGTATAAACCATCAATGTTTTGGGAATATATCTCAGACAAGGATGCACCCAAATACTTCTCAGTGATACAAAGTTGGTTCTATGATTATAGAATCAAATTGTTTATTATCAAGAGAAAGGAGGGATGCCTGTACATGTCGATGAGTCAAAGACACGTCCACTCTCTCAGTGATTCAGACATGATAGATTTGTGAAGACGCTGGTTCGTTAATCTTCAGAGCAATGGACTTGCAGATTTCTACTGGAATAGATTCAAAGATGAAAGAATTAAGTATTTCAGTGATAGAGGTCTGAAGCCAGAAGAAAGGTTGATTAAGCCAACACCCTTAAAGAAGATTAAGAATCCAGACGGCACATTTCGTTTTAAACAACGAAGGATTAAATGTGTTAAGAAGGTTCCTGCTATCAGATGGGATCAAGATATGCTGACAGAGATGACATTTTGGCAGATAGATATCAAGTCAGGCGAAGCACAGATGTTTGTCGATGATTCAAAAAAATAGATGTTGCTACGCATGTATGATCTGATGCAGGTTGTCAATTTGTCAAGAGGTGATCAAATAAGACTTTTGGATACACCTTGCTCAGCTGTGGATTTTTGGAGAGTTGAAGAAAGGCGCTATCGCAACATTCTCGCACATTGCTTACAAGAGAGAATTCATGCGAATAGCACCAGACTTTTGTTCAATGGATAACTTTGAAGTTCAAGTTTTTTTGAAGACTTTAAGGAGATCTAGTTGCAATCGTCAAGGGGGAGTCTGTAGATGCAGATTCGTTGTGACAATCGCAACATAGATTTGATTATCGTTTATGTTTTAGGAACTATGTTTGTAATCATTTAAATAAGAACTTATGTTGATATTTAATGATTACGTTTGAACTTCAATATTATATCTATTTATATTTTGTATTGTGTTTGTGTGTTATATATTGTTTTGCAGGTACAAGAACATAGAATCAAGGTTTATAAGTGTCGTAGAACACTTAAACGATGATTGGATGTTATGTACGAGCCAAACGAAGCCAAACAAAGAACATATGGGTCGTCCCTCGTGCTGACGTCATCAGCATGAAGGATCAGCCTCATGTTGACGTCAGCACGAGGCAGATCGGTTTGTTTATTGTTTCGGGCCTAATACGTAATTAAGGCCTAAGCCCACACGATCCAATACTTAACTAGTATAAATACAAGACCTAATCTACGGTATTAGGTTAATCGTTTGGAATCCTTGTTAATTGTTCACGAATTTACCAGCTAAGGTTAATTGTTCCTTCGTGTGTTCTCCTACACGAACCACAAGCCTTGTGCATCTCCTTGGGTTGATTAATTACTGATTAATTAACAAAAGGCAATAGCAATCTAGTTATCTCAAGAGGATTCCGCACTCTTGACATAACAAATCGCGTCTTATTACGATCCACGCAACAATAGGGCACCTTACAAGGACAATAGTTTGTTCACTATTGATCTTAATAATATTCCCACTCTGTCTTCTGAAATTTGTCATCTCTCAAAAGCCTCTGCACAAAAATCTTGGTTATGGCATCTTGTTGAAAAACAACTTGTTGAAGACAAGATGAAGAACGCATCTCACAAACCAAAGAAACATCTTAGTACCGAAGGTGCTTTGCATCTTTTGCATATGGATTTGTGTGGACCGATGAAAGTTCAAAGCCTTCATGGAAAGCGATACATTCTTGTAATTGTTGATGATTGATGTGTAAAATCTAGTCTTAAATTTATAAACAAGAAATACCCTAGAACTGACTACTACACACTATCGGGCAGTGGACCCGTTCGTATGCAATATAGTTTAAAGGTAAGTCCAGGATCGAACACAGGGACTAATTAAGAGCAAGTGAGTTTAATGTAGTTTAAGAAAAGCTTTGGATTTTAAAGACTCCCGTCATGTTGGATTTTGAAGAAGTTAGTTAAAAATTAGTAATTCCGAAGAGTTAAACGAAAAGAAAATTGTTTTAAATCAAATGGGATGAGAAGATTATTTCCATTACTAAGACTGGTACCCCAAGACGCCTTTCATAACTTTCCTAGCCAACTAATTCTTTTGGTTATTTAGATAACAATTGTGTCTATTGATTGTACCCAACCATTAACCCGTTAACCCTTATTAACTATTAATTACTTTCAACCGTACCCGTCATAGAAACAATTGCTTCTAACCAAGCAATCAAAATAACTTATACACAACCTAAGTTACCACTGAGATCATGCAAAAACTATCCGCAATCAAGAGTTAAATAACAAAGAATTAATAAGCTAAGATTACGACACAACGTTAAATCAAATCAACTTGAATTCAAAAGATTATGCAACCATTATTCAATGTATCACTTCATCTCAGTGGATGACGAATTATTTAGCTACTCATGATCAAAAACAAAGCACAAAGAGTAAAAATATAGAAGCACATATTGTACCAATGTGTAGAAAACAAGTAAACGCTACGAAAATCGACAACCGAATGCCTTGAAGCTCACGAACAACCCTTAGACCTTGATGAATAGCCCCAAAGAACCCTAAAATCGACTAAAGGTGATTGTATATCGAATTGGAGGGTTATGGTCTTGTATTTATAGTGAAAAATCAAAAAACCTTCAGCCGACCTATTTTATGCGCCGCACAAAGCTACCATGCGCCGCACAAATACGAAGATTTCCATATTTCAGTCTTTCCATGCCCGCTATGCGCCGCACGCATCTCCTGTGCGCCGCACAGGCACAATTGCCAAGTTCCCTGTCCAAAATCACACCTTTCTGTGCGCCGCATGTCCATTTTGTGCGCCGCACAAGCTTCCAGATTTTGCAAAACTTGTATTTTTCAACTCGTCTTCACTCGTACTCGTCCAAGAATCATCCTAATGCATCTTTTAACCTTCCAAATGCTATTTCTAACCCATGTACCTGTTCTAAGCCTGAAATCACTAACAATACCATCAAAGCATCGAATATACATATAATTTGCACATAATTAAGCTTAAAACGACTTAGAAATGATATGGAAATATGCATATAAATGGACATATCAAATGCCCCCATACTTAAGCCTTGCTTGTCCTCAAGCAAATTCAGATTTCAAAACATTCATTCCCTTGGTTCTCAATTGCAAAATATGACATTAATCAAAAAGAAACAAAACCATAAGAATAGTTAAGCAGTTTTAATCTTAAATGAAAAATTGAAATGTTTGACAATACTTGAATGATCCATAAGCCTCGAAAACACGACTAAGCACTTTAATCAAATGAAAGAAGAACATCTCAACTAACTTTCTCCAACTAACAAACTATTGGGTTGAAATTTCGTATCAATCACTCGAAGCCTAGTTGTGATGCATATATTTTAACCATAGACTTGTAATAGAATCGTCCTTATGTCGCCATGGCGCAAGCACCATAGAACGTCTATCAAAAGAGGTCAATAACACGGTTGTAATGTACAAAGGCTTAGAAAGGTCATTAACAATGTGTGTGGAAATTTAGGGATATAACTGGTGTTAAAAGGAAATAACACAACAATTAACAAAGTTTTACATTTAGTCTAGTCCAACACAACCCACATCACTAGTTGCCATCTAACCATAACCTAAAAGACGTTCTCCCGACTCTACTCCCTCAATAGAACGATTAAAACCGACACCATTGTGGTGTATTTCCTTCAAACGACTTCTAACCACCAAATCTTACCCATATTGGCTTTAACATACATTGCCAACTTCAAATGAAGATTATAATCAAAGAACACTTTGTTGGTTTAAACTTATGTACCAACTCTACATTGATTTGCCAAAGATTAGGGAAATACCAATTGACAGTTCAAGTTCTTCTTTTTCTTTTATTTTTTCTGTTTTTCATTCTTTTCATTCTCTTTTCAATTTTAATGAACTATTTTTACCCTGTCTAATTGGTACCCCTTTTTACAACTTTGAAATTTGTTGACAAATCGTAACTCTTATTAACTAGAATAATCTAGACTTGATCTATAATCATGACGACATAAATTTACCCACAATAGAGAATACACCAACCCGACACAACCAAGACAAACCCAAACCATCCAACTAGCATAGGCAACTAATGACCATCCAAGGATTTCGACTATCGGTATGGTGAGGAAAGGTTAAATATTTAAGTGGATTTAAACACAAACGAAAGGTTAGGCTCAACATGTTTTCTTGTTAGAAATCCAAAAATAGTGATAAATTGTAATTTAAATTAGTGGACTTAGTTGTTGTTAAGTGTTCGAAATCCAAAAATAGTGATACATTGTAATTTAAGTTATGGACTTACTTGTTGTTAAGACATGTGTTGATGATTTCTAAGGTTGAGGAGCTAATTGTGATAATTAGCATAGTTGGTTAGTTTAGACTATAAATATCCCTCAATTCCTTAGAAATCATAACATTTTTGGCATAACCTGATCATAACCTTGACATACCATTACACCTGAATAACACACACTTGATCCCAATTCTCTCTCAACACACATAAAAACACCAAGAACACACACACACACTAAACCGCCATTGTTGATGTGAATTCGAGTGATAAAATCGTGTTGTTACATTTGGTATCAGAGAAAAACATCGTTTTGATCTCGATCCATAACTGAATTCAATCACAATTCATCAAACAATCACCTTTTAATTCTGTTTTTTTTTCTGTTTTTGTTCGTTTTTTTTAATCACTGAAAACTCAAAAATAACCTCTCAAATCACATAAAATCACAAATGTTTGTTCACCGTTCGATTCGTCATAGTTAATTACATAATCCTCTCAAGTTTCGTGTTCTAATTCGATCTGGATCAAAAGTTCAGATTTTGAGTTTTTGGCGCTAAAATTTGGGATTTGATTATGTTGTGTTATAAGCTGAATTGTGTTAATCGGATCGTTGCTAAGGTAAAAACAAACTGTTTGCAAGTGGTTTCATGTTCCAATTCCCAGAAAATCAAAAGATATTGAAGTTTTAAAAATCGTCAATGGAGTTGTTCATGTTCAGAGATTGAAGACAACATTGTAAAGCTAAAACGATCTTATTTAGATCGTTTCAGTTTTTTTTCCTTGATACTTACATTTTAGTGTTGTGGCTTGTAAAACGATACAATTTAGATCGTTTTGACAAGTGTGGTTGTGGTGTGAAGAGTTGATTGTGGCTAACTGATCCTTTGGATTGGTTTTGGTCAATTCAATTTCTTGAAAAATAATCAAGTTTTGGTGAAATTCTGTGAAGAAATCTAAAACGATCTCTTTTAGATCGTTTCAGACTTTGAAAAACCAAAACGATCTCTTTTAGATCGTTTCAGTTTTGGTGAATCCAAAACGATCTCTTTTAGATCGTTTCATCTTTCACTCAAACAATTCCTGGTTTGATTACTTCTTGGATGACTGATCTTCGTGATTGGTTTTGCTCAAATTCATTCCATTACATTTCATACCAAAACTCTGTCCAAATTCATTCAGAATACTTAGAATTTTTCATCCAAAATTCAATTAAATCATTTTATTCCTGAAGACAGATTTAGATCGTTTCATTTCCAATCAAAATTTAGATCGTTTCAATTCCTTTATCAATTTAGATCGTTTTCCTATCTTTCCAACTTTAGATCATTTCATTCTATCTCATTTTAGATCGTTTCATACTTTCTTCAAAAATCAATTCAATTCTTAAATCAATTTCTAATGGCTACTCGTGAAGCGTTGGCTCTGGGTACTGATACAAGACCTCCAGTTCTTTATCGTGGTAACTATGGACTTTGGAAGAAAAGGTTCATGGATTATGTGGAACGTCAGACTAATGGTCACATGCTTAAGGATTCAATAATGAATGGACTTGCTATGCATCGTCATCCTACTACCGGTGCTATTTTGACTCCTGATCTTTTGAATGCCGAACAAAGAGATCGTATTGCTGCTGACAACAGAGCTAGGTCATGCTTGTATCAAGCACTTCCTGATGAGATCTATGGCTCAGTTGATTCTTATGACACAGCAAAGGAGATTTGGGATGAAGTTGCTAGACAAATGGAAGGTGCTGATGTATCCTCAACAATCCGACTGACAAATGTCTTAACTGAGTTTGACAATTTTCAGAAATCACCAAATGAATCTCTCGAGTCCGTGTACTACAGATTTTGCAATGTAATCAATGAGCTGAGAAAGAACAAGGTCAAGAAAACTGAAATTGAGCTGAACATCAAATTCATCAAAGCACTTGGTCTCGAGTGGGAAGATTATGGAACTCAAATCAAGCAACATCAAGATCTGACCAAATTCACCATTCATACTCTTTATGAATCTTTCAAGTTGAATGAGCATCAAGTTCTAAGCAAATATTCATTCAACAAAGTGCCAGAAGTTGTATCTACTGATCCTTTGGCATTGGTTGTTGAAAGAAAGGTTTCTAAGGCTCTTAAAAGACAAATGACTGTTGTTTCTTCGTCTGATGAGGAGGGAGAAGATTTCTTGGCTCCAAGAGATGGTGTTCCTGATGAATTCTACCAAGCTCTTGCCGCTGTGACTAAGCATTTCAAGAAAAAGTATTTCAAAGCGAGGCCAACTAACAACGATCTTCGTACTTCATCAACAAGTGCATTTCCAAAGAAGGAACAATATCATCACAAGAGTTTTGAACAAGGTGAAACAAGTGGTTCCAATAATGGAGATAAGAAAGCAGAAACTGAGAAACAAATCATGGAAAAAGGAAAAACATCTGACAAAAAGTGTTACAACTGTGGAGTTCCTGGTCATTTTGCTGTAGATTGCAAGCTGCCTCGCAAGAAGAATTATGAATACTACAAGCAGAAGATGCTCTTAGCAAAGCAAGTTGAAGCCGGTCAAGCCTTGATTGCTGAAGATGACAAGTGGCTTTTGCTGTCTGATGATGAAGATGAAGATCTGTCTGCAAATGTATGTTTCATGGCAAGGTTGAGCAAAGACAAAGTGTTGGAGGCTGACAACATTGACGAGGAATATCCCGATGATGAGGGTAAACTTGACGAATCATTACACTTCTTTAGCCAACAAAAACAAGAAATTGAAAAATAGCATTTTATTTTCAAAAAGGGAGTACACAAAACTTCTTGAAGAAAATTCTAAACTACTTTTTGAGTATGATGCTATGAAACAAGAATTTTAAAATTATAAAGAACAAATGTTGGTTAAAGAATGTGAGATGAATGCGTCTCCTGATTTTAAGTTATTGGAAAAGTGCCATAATTTAGAAAAGACCATTCTTGATCTTGAAAAAGCCAATCAAGATCTTGAAGTTCAAAAGACCAATGAATGGCTTCGGGCAAATGCAAAACAAATGGATGTTGATATTCTGAATAAGAAGCTTCAAGAAGCTACACCAAAAACAATTGAACTCGAAAGAAAAGTTTCTGATTTAAATCACAATTGTTTTTTAAAAGGCACTGAGATTGAAAACCTTGAAAGACAAATTGAGGAACATAAAAATAATATACTTTTCTATCAAGAAAAGTTGTACAAAGTAGAACAAAATCCTTTTTTGGATTTCATGCCTATTTTAATAAATCAAAGATTGATAGATCGGAACTTCTTCTTGGGTTGGGTTTTGAGAATATCACTCCATTGCAAAAAGCAAAAGAAGAAATTATACCTTTGTATGATGAGAAATTTATGAGACTTGGTATGGTACAACAATTCATTCGTCCTTTGGATGACGAATTTGAGACTGATGAAGTTGAGAAGATTCAAAAGAATAAATTTTTGGTTAATTATGATGCTATCAATACTTCTTATGAAACAAAAAATTCAACAATTTTTGAATTAGAAGAGATTGCGTCTAATTTTCAAAACCAAGAATTTGTCATTTCTCCACCAAAACCAACTAAATTGTATATTCCATCCACGTTTTTGGAATAACAAATAGAAGGTTTACAACAAACAGTGGAATCTCAACAAAAACTCATTCATAATCTACAGTTTCAAAGTCCGAATTCAAAGAATGAATCAGTTGTTGTTGATAACAAGAAAGTTTGTGTGAATGTTTCTACCCAAACTGATTTCAGTCTCTTAGTAGACCATTTCACTCAGACTACTTGTGATTCATCTACAAGTTCATCCACCCAGACTGTGACTGACTGTTTTGCATGTACTTGTCAAACTACTGCTAATTCTTTAGCTGCAAATTATGTGCAATCTGATTTATCTGATGAAGATCTTGCGCATAACTTAGTTTTGATATGGTACTTTTATAGATTTTTCACATGCGAAAATCTTGATGAGCTAGTTGTTCACTCTAAGCTTTGTGCTAGTATAGGTGTTGATACTTCTACTCAATTTTCTTGTGAAACCAAGGATGTTTCAGTCCAAGTCGACCTTATTCCTGAGACTACCCGTGGTATGATGTTGGACAACAAGATTCCTGATATTTCAACATTTTCGAATGAATTCACCAAAGATGATTTTGATAAATTCATGGAGGGAGAATATGTTTTTGACTCAGAAACTGAGAAAAAGATTGAATCTATCAAAATCATAAATTTTCAAAAAGAAATAAAAGGAGAATCTCAAAAAGTAAAATCAGTGTCCAAAGCTCCAACATCATATTACTTCCAAGAACGAGTTAAACCCAAACTCGTCAACGCTGAACAAAAGAGTTCTACCCCTTCTATCAAGACTGAACAAAAGAGTCCTAACCCTCCAAAACCTGACAAACATGTTAAAAAGAAACAAGCTGAAACCTCACCAAAACCAAGGTATCACAAAGTGAAACTTCCAAATGACAATCCAAATGCTTCTTTGTCTAACTCTCAATCTAGTTCAATTTCTAAAGTGCCCAAGTCTAGCTCCGTTTTGCTAACTAAGGATACTTCAAATGGTGTAACTAGATATAGGGATAGATATGGATGGTTTTCAATTGCCAAACCTAAGAAGCAAGAAGTTTCCTCAACCCCAAAAGAGACAAAAAAGATGAATAAGTCTAAAACCCCTCGTTCTAATCTTCTTAGTGTCAATTCAACAGGTGGAAAGACCAAATGGGTTCCTAAGTCATTAGAACTAAGATCAATTTTAAGCAATTGTCTGTTGAGGAAAAGAAGAAGAGGAGGAGGAGAAAGAGTGTTGGTAACAGAAAGAAAAGAGTTTCTGTTGATTTAAACAATTCATCTTTAGTGAACAATGTTAATAAATCCAAGGCTATGCCTTGTGGGGCTGTAAACAATGATAATGGTCGTGCTTGTTTGAATGCTGTTAAACATGTTACTTTTAATTCGAATGTGAATGTGCGTACTTTTTATACGAATGTGCTTATTGATGGTGTGCTTGTTAATGCTCATATTGATTCTAAAGCATGTTTGTATGCATATCCTAAGTTATACTCCCTGCCTGTGTTAACTAACCACAAAGGACCCGTCTTTAAGTGGGTACCTAAAGTCGGTTAAAATTTTTGATTGCAGGAAATAACCATCTGTGTATGGATACTCGATTCCGGGTGTTCAAAACACATGACTGGCAATAAATCATTGCTCAAGAATTTTGTTGAAAGGTTCATGGGAACTGTTCATGGGAACTGTTCGTTTCGGAAACAACAATTTCGCTCCAATTCTAGGTTATGGAGATATTGAAAGAAACGGAATTGTCATTAAGAAAGTCCATTATGTTGAAGGTCTGAGTCATAACTTGTTCAGTGTTGGACAGTTCTGTGACAACAACCTTTAAGTTCTTTTTCGACAATCTCTGTGCAAAGTCCAAACTCTAGATGGAATTGATATCCTATGCGGAGATCGTGAAGATAATCTTTTCATAGTTAATCTTGATGATAACCAACCAACTGATAATATCTGTCTTGTTTCAAAAGCTACTTCGAAAAATTCTAGGTTGTGGCATAGAAGGCTTTCTCACTTGAATTATCAAACCATTAATGCTTTAGTCAACAAGCAACTTGTTGAAGGCTTGCCTGACTACAAGTATGAGAGTGAGCATGTCTGTCCTTCTTGTGCAGTTGGGAAGATCAAAAGAACTTCTCATAAACCAAAGAAAATTCCACACACTTTGGCACCTCTTTATTTGCTTCACATGGATCTTTGTGGGCCTATGAAAGTACAAAGCAAAAACGGGAAGAGATATATTCTGGTTATCGTTGATGATTATTCAAGATACACTTGGGTCAAGTTTCTTGCTTCAAAAGATGAAACAACTCAAATTTTGATCGATTCATCACTTCCACTCAAGTGAATCTTCAACTTCCAGTCCGCTATATCCGTTCGGATAACGGTACTGAGTTCAAAAATGCCATCTTCGATGAATTTTGCAAATCAAAAGGCATTATTCACCAATTCTCTGCTGATCGTACCCCGCAACAAAATGGTGTCATTGAAAGGAGAAATCGTACGTTGGTGGAAGCAGCAAGGACAATTGCTTGCTTATTCCAAGTTACCATCAAATATGTGGGCTGAAGCTATTGACACTGCCTGTCACACACAAAATCGGTCCATCATCAATCAGCGTCATGAGAAGACTCCTTATGAGGTTATTAACAAACGCCAACCCAACATCAATTACTTCCATATTTTTGGGTGTGTCTGTTATACCTTGAATGATCGGGAAAAAATGTTGGAAAGTTTGAAAGGAAAGGTGACGAAGGTTACTTTGTTGGTTACTCAAAGACATCGATTGCATATCGCATCTTTAATCGTCGAACAAACACGATTCAAGAAACCATGAATGTTTGGTTTGACGAGATGTCTGGCATGATATTTGAACAAGAAAGTTTGCTACCAACAATTAGTGATCCAAGTACTTCAAGTGCTTCCTCAAGGACGTCTACCTTAGCTTCAAAGTTCAAGAAATATCCAACTCCAACAAGTGAAGAGCTAGATATTCTTTTCGAAGAATTCTACAATTCAAAACCGATTCAAGAAAAGGAACCTCAAGTCATCAATGAACCAATTCCAAACAATGATCCTATTTAAACAAATGAACCAGTTCCTGACAACAATCGTGAATCATATTCAAATTCTTCAGAGCAAGAAGAATCATCTTCAAGTGATATTTATTCTCAAAAGAATGTTCAAGAACAACCTTCTCAAATCACCCAAACAACAAATCCATCAAATACTCCAAATGTGTATGTACCACTGGATTTTGATCATCCAAATTTTGAGGAAAGAGTTCTTCCAAGCTATGATTCCATTTCTCAACAGAACTCTGGATTTAATGATGATAATGTTGACATTCATCAACAAGATCCTCTTCCTCATGACAACAAGTGGTCGCGTATGCGCAAAGATCATCCTACAGAACAGATCATCGGAGATCCACAAGCTGGTGTTTCTACCCGTACTACAGTCAATGAGTGTCTTGTTGCACTTTCACTGAGTAACATCGAACCCAAAACAGTCTCTGAAGCTCTTAGTGATCCAGAGTGGGTTAAAGCAATGCAAGATGAATTAGCTCAGTTTGTGAGACTGAAGGTATGGAGATTGGTTCCAAATCCAAGGAAAGAAGAACCAATTCGCACCAAGTGGATTTTCAAGAACAAGAAGGATGAAAGTAGAGTTGTAGTAAGGAACAAAGCTCGATTGGTTGCAAAGGGTTACTGCCAATAACCTGGTGTGGATTTCGACGAAACTTTCGCTCCTGTTGCAAGAATGGAGGCCATTCGTATATTCTTAGCTTATGCCGCATTCAGAAACTTCATAGTGTTTCAAATGGATTTGAAGACAGCGTTCTTGAATGGAGAACTCCAAGAAGAAGTTTACGTGGAGCAACCTGAAGGTTTTGTTGATCCTAAGAAGCCAAACCAAGTCTACAAGTTAGACAAGGCTCTCTATGATTTGAAGCAGGCACCCCAAGCATGGTATGATTCCTTAACTACTTTCTTACTCAAAGGAGGCTTTACCAAAGGCACTATTGACCCTACCCTGTTTATTCGTAAGCAAGGTAAGCATGTTTTACTTGTTCAAATATATGTTGATGACATTATTTTTGGGTCAACCAGTCAAACTTTTTGCCGAAACTTTTCATCTCTAATGGTCAATCATTTTAAAATGAGCATGATTAGGGAAATGAATTACTTTTTGGGTTTACAAATCAAACAATTACCAACTGGTATTTTTATATCACAAGGTAAGTACATAAAGAATATGTTGAAAAAGTTTGATACGACTACATGTTCTTCAATTTCAACCCCAATGGCTGCTCGTACAAACATTAATGCTGATAAAAATGGGAAACCATTTGACCAAAAGAGGTATAGAAGCATGATTGGTTCGTTGTTATATCTTACAGCATCTCGCCCACATATATTGTTTGCAACATGTATGTGTGCTAGGTATCAAGCCGCTCCGACTGATTTACATTACCAAGCTGTGAAACGAATTTTTCGTTATCTGAAGGGTACACCCAACCTTGGTCTCTGATATCCAAGGGATACTGGATTCAATTTAACTGCCTATTCAGATGCAGATCATGCAGGTTGTAAGCTTGATCGCAAGAGCAAATCTGGTACTTTACAATTCTTAGGGGATAAGATTGTAAGTTGGTCATCCAAGAAGCAAAATTGTGTATCACTGTCAACAGCGGAGGCTGAATATGTGGCTGCTGCTAGTTGCTGTGCTCAAGTGCTATGGATGAAGACACATCTTACCGATTATGGTCTGAAATATGATCGTGTCCCTATCTATAGTGATTCACAAAGTGTCATTGCAATTGTTGTCAACACGGTCAACCACTTACTTCAAAGCACATTGATGTGAGATATCATTTTCTCAAAGATCATGTTGAAAAGGTGACATCGAACTCTACTTCGTGGGAACTGACTACCACTCGCTGATTTGTTCACAAAACCACTGGACGAAAAGAGGTTTAATTTCTTAATCTCTAAACTTGGTATGCTAATCTTGATCCTTGATTCACTTTACCATGGAAGGATTCTTGATTCATTTTTCAAAATTATAAAAATTGAAAAACAAAAATCAACACAAAAATTAAAATTTGAAAAATAACAAAACATTTCTTTATTTTTAAAGTGGCTTACATATGCTCTGTATGTAACCCGTGCTTAAATGATGTCTTTATACTTAGTGGCTTATGCACACTCAGTGTATAACCCGTGCTTATTTGTGTTATATTATTTCATAATGGCTTGCATATACTCTGTCTGCAACCCGGTTTTAAAAAAAAAAATTATTTACGTTTCAAAGTTGAAATTAATTCATGTTGTTATACATATAAATTGATATAAGATAACGTGGAATTGAACGCCTTGTGTACTTCCAATTGGTCTTATATGAATGTATATGTGTAATATATGGAGATGTTCATCATGATAACCTGAGTATCACAAGATGTTGATTGGAATTTTGTTGCATCTGTTTCAAAAACTCTCAATTGTTGATATAAGATGCAAAGGATTGAACGCCTTTGTGTACTCCTGAGTTGTCTCATCTTAAACAATTGATTGAGTTCACTTTTCATAAAACCTGTTTTGATTTCACACAAATCATTTTTGCTCCACTTTTTCTATGAAAATCTTTTTGATCTATTTTTGCATAGATTAGGGAGTTTTGTGATTTCAAATCTCTTTCAATTTCAAATGTGTTTTTTTTAAAAAAAAATTTCACATTTGATGATGATTTTTTTCAAATATTTCTTTAAAGAAGTTCGGTGTTTAGTTTGCACATGAGCGACTAGGTTTTTCTCAAAATCTACTCCATGAACTTCATCATCTCGCCGATGAGTTCTAACCCCGGAGTTTCACTTTTTCAATAGATAGTGAGGGTATTTTTGAGTGATGTGTGAAAAAGGTTTAAAATAATTGATACCCTTCTCTAAAATTCTCAAATCGCTGGGTAAAACACATTTCTATCGGATGTCCATTTGCTGATATCTCGGTATTGAAAGCCTCATGGACCCGTGAAGCGATGCACATCTT